>NW_027331451.1:0-701 GCF_022965805.1 Primulina eburnea | reverse complement strand
TATGGACTTTATTTTGGAGTTGCCTAGGACTAAAAAGGGAGGGATTCTATTTTTTGTTGTTGTGGATAGATTCTCTAAGATGGCACATTTATAGCTTGTCATTAAACCGATTGCTTCAAACATTGCGGATTTTGTTCTTTAGAGAAGTCGTTAGGTTGCATGGCATGCCTAGGACTATTGTTTCTGGTCGCGATGTTAAATTCTTGAGTTACGATTTGGAAGATTTATGGGCTAAACTTGGCACAAAATTGTTGTTTCTACTACTTGTCATCCTCAAACGGATGGAAAACTGAAGTTGTCATAGAACTTTGGGAACACTTTGCGTGCTATTCTAAAAAGAACTTGGATTGACATATTGGACTTTATTTTGGGTTGCCTAGGACTAAGAAGGGGAGGGATTCTATTTTGTTGTTGTGGAGAGATTCTCTAAGATGGCACATTTATAGCTTGTCATTAAACCGATGATGCTTCAAACATTGCGGATTTGTTCTTTAGAGAAGTCGTTACGTTGCATGGAATGCCTAGGACTTGTTTCTGGTCGCTGTTATAATTCTGAGTTACTTTGGAAGACTTTATGGCTAACTTGGCACAAATTGTTGTTTTCTACTACTTGTCATCCTCAAACGGATGGACAAACTGAAGTTGTCAATAGAACTTTGGGAACACTTTTGCGTGCTATTCTTAAAAAGAACTTTGGATTG
>NW_027331450.1:0-4184 GCF_022965805.1 Primulina eburnea | reverse complement strand
TTCTTGTCCTAGGCCCCCAAAATAAAGTCCATAGAAATGTCAATCCAAGTTCTTTTTAAGAATAGCACGCAAAAGTGTTCCCAAAGTTCTATTGACAACTTCAGTTTGTCCATCCGTTTGAGGATGACAAGTAGTAGAAAACAACAATTTTGTGCCAAGTTTAGCCCATAAAGTCTTCCAAAAGTAACTCAAGAATTTAACATCGCGACCAGAAACAAAAGTCCTAGGCATGCCATGCAACCTAACGACTTCTCTAAAGAACAAATCCGCAATGTTTGAAGCATCATCGGTTTTATGACAAGCTATAAAATGTGCCATCTTAGAGAATCTATCCACAACAACAAAAATAGAATCCCTCCCCTTCTTAGTCCTAGGGGACCCCAAAATAAAGTCCATAGAAATGTCAATCCAAGTTCTTTTTAAGAATAGCACGCAAAAGTGTTCCCAAAGTTTTATTGACAACTTCAGTTTGTCCATCCGTTTGAGGATGACAAGTAGTAGAAAACAACAATTTTGTGCCAAGTTTAGCCCATAAAGTCTTCCAAAAGTAACTCAAGAATTTAACATCGCGACCAGAAACAATAGTCCTAGGCATGCCATGCAACCTAACGACTTCTCTAAAGAACAAATCCGCAATGTTTGAAGCATCATCGGTTTTATGACAAGCTATAAAATGTGCCATCTTAGAGAATCTATCCACAACAACAAAAATAGAATCCCTCCCCTTCTTAGTCCTAGGCAACCCCAAAATAAAGTCCATAGAAATGTCAATCCAAGTTCTTTTTAAGAATAGCACGCAAAGTGTTCCCAAAGTTCTATTGACAACTTCAGTTTGTCCATCCGTTTGAGGATGACAAGTAGTAGAAAACAACAATTTTGTGCCAAGTTTAGCCCATAAAGTCTTCCAAAAGTAACTCAAGAATTTAACATCGCGACCAGAAACAATAGTCCTAGGCATGCCATGCAACCTAACGACTTCTCTAAAGAACAAATCCGCAATGTTTGAAGCATCATCGGTTTTATGACAAGCTATAAAATGTGCCATCTTAGAGAATCTATCCACAACAACAAAAATAGAATCCCTCCCCTTCTTGTCCTAGGCGACCCCAAAATAAAGTCCATAGAAATGTCAATCCAAGTTCTTTTTAAGAATAGCACGCAAAAGTGTTCCCAAAGTTTATTGACAACTTCAGTTTGTCCATCCGTTTGAGGATGACAAGTAGTAGAAAACAACAATTTTGTGCCAAGTTTAGCCCATAAAGTCTTCCAAAAGTAACTCAAGAATTTAACATCGCGACCAGAAACAATAGTCCTAGGCATGCCATGCAACCTAACGACTTTCTAAAGAACAAATCCGCAATGTTTGAAGCATCATCGGTTTTATGACAAGCTATAAAATGTGCCATCTTAGAGAATCTATCCACAACAACAAAAATAGAATCCCTCCCCTTCTTAGTCCTAGGCGACCCCAAAATAAAGTCCATAGAAATGTCAATCCAAGTTCTTTTTAAGAATAGCACGCAAAAGTGTTCCCAAAGTTCTATTGACAACTTCAGTTTGTCCATCCGTTTGAGGATGACAAGTAGTAGAAAACAACAATTTTGTGCCAAGTTTAGCCCATAAAGTCTTCCAAAAGTAACTCAAGAATTTAACATCGCGACCAGAAACAATAGTCCTAGGCATGCCATGCAACCTAACGACTTCTCTAAAGAACAAATCCGCAATGTTTGAAGCATCATCGGTTTTATGACAAGCTATAAAATGTGCCATCTTAGAGAATCTATCCACAACAACAAAAATAGAATCCCTCCCCTTCTTAGTCTAGGCGACCCCAAAATAAAGTCCATAGAAATGTCAATCCAAGTTCTTTTTAAGAATAGCACGCAAAAGTGTTCCCAAAGTTCTATTGACAACTTCAGTTTGTCCATCCGTTTGAGGATGACAAGTAGTAGAAAACAACAATTTTGTGCCAAGTTTAGCCCATAAAGTCTTCCAAAAGTAACTCAAGAATTTAACATCGCGACCAGAAACAATAGTCCTAGGCATGCCATGCAACCTAACGACTTCTCTAAAGAACAAATCCGCAATTTGAAGCATCATCGGTTTTATGACAAGCTATAAAATGTGCCATCTTAGAGAATCTATCCACAACAACAAAAATAGAATCCCTCCCCTTCTTAGTCCTAGGCAACCCCAAAATAAAGTCCATAGAAATGTCAATCCAAGTTCTTTTTAAGAATAGCACGCAAAGTGTTCCCAAAGTTCTATTGACAACTTCAGTTTGTCCATCCGTTTGAGGATGACAAGTAGTAGAAAACAACAATTTTGTGCCAAGTTTAGCCCATAAAGTCTTCCAAAAGTAACTCAAGAATTTAACATCGCGACCAGAAACAAAGTCCTAGGCATGCCATGCAACCTAACGACTTCTCTAAAGAACAAATCCGCAATGTTTGAAGCATCATCGGTTTTATGACAAGCTATAAAATGTGCCATCTTAGAGAATCTATCCACAACAACAAAAATAGAATCCCTCCCCTTCTTAGTCCTAGGCAACCCCAAAATAAAGTCCATAGAAATGTCAATCCAAGTTCTTTTTAAGAATAGCACGCAAAAGTGTTCCCAAAGTTCTATTGACAACTTCAGTTTGTCCATCCGTTTGAGGATGACAAGTAGTAGAAAACAACAATTTTGTGCCAAGTTTAGCCCATAAAGTCTTCCAAAAGTAACTCAAGAATTTAACATCGCGACCAGAAACAATAGTCCTAGGCATGCCATGCAACCTAACGACTTCTCTAAAGAACAAATCCGCAATGTTTGAAGCATCATCGGTTTTATGACAAGCTATAAAATGTGCCATCTTAGAGAATCTATCCACAACAACAAATAGAATCCCTCCCCTTCTTGTCTTAGGCGACCCCAAAATAAAGTCCATAGAAATGTCAATCCAAGTTCTTTTTAAGAATAGCACGCAAAGTGTTCCCAAAGTTCTATTGACAACTTCAGTTTGTCCATCCGTTTGAGGATGACAAGTGTAGAAAACAACAATTTTGTGCCAAGTTTAGCCCATAAAGTCTTCCAAAAGTAACTCAAGAATTTAACATCGCGACCAGAAACAATAGTCCTAGGCATGCCATGCAACCTAACGACTTCTCTAAAGAACAAATCCGCAATGTTTGAAGCATCATCGGTTTTATGACAAGCTATAAAATGTGCCATCTTAGAGAATCTATCCCACAACAACAAAAATAGAATCCCTCCCCTTCTTAGTCCTAGGCAACCCCAAAATAAAGTCCATAGAAATGTCAATCCAAGTTCTTTTTAAGAATAGCACGCAAAGTGTTCCCAAAGTTCTATTGACAACTTCAGTTTGTCCATCCGTTTGAGGATGACAAGTAGTAGAAAACAACAATTTTGTGCCAAGTTTAGCCCATAAAGTCTTCCAAAAGTAACTCAAGAATTTAACATCGCGACCAGAAACAATAGTCCTAGGCATGCCATGCAACCTAACGACTTCTCTAAAGAACAAATCCGCAATTTGAAGCATCATCGGTTTTATGACAAGCTATAAAATGTGCCATCTTAGAGAATCTATCCACAACAACAAAAATAGAATCCCTCCCCTTCTTAGTCCTAGGCAACCCCAAAATAAAGTCCATAGAAATGTCAATCCAAGTTCTTTTTAAGAATAGCACGCAAAGTGTTCCCAAAGTTCTATTGACAACTTCAGTTTGTCCATCCGTTTGAGGATGACAAGTAGTAGAAAACAACAATTTTGTGCCAAGTTTAGCCCATAAAGTCTTCCAAAAGTAACTCAAGAATTTAACATCGCGACCAGAAACAATAGTCCTAGGCATGCCATGCAACCTAACGACTTCTCTAAAGAACAAATCCGCAATGTTTGAAGCATCATCGGTTTTATGACAAGCTATAAAATGTGCCATCTTAGAGAATCTATCCACAACAAAAATAGAATCCCTCCCCTTCTTAGTCTAGGCGACCCCAAAATAAAGTCCATAGAAATGTCAATCCAAGTTCTTTTTAAGAATAGCACGCAAAAGTGTTCCCAAAGTTCTATTGACAACTTCAGTTTGTCCATCCGTTTGAGGATGACAAGTAGTAGAAAACAACAATTTTGTGCCAAGTTTAGCCCATAAAGTCTTCCAAAAGTAACTCCAAGTAACTAA
>NW_027331449.1:0-7145 GCF_022965805.1 Primulina eburnea | reverse complement strand
CAAGTAGTAGATTACAATATTGAGCAAAGTTTAGCCCATAAAGTAATCCAAAAATAGAATCCCTCCCTTCTTAGTCCTAGGCAACCCCAAAATAAAGTCCATAGAAATGTCAATCCAAGTTCTTTTAAGAATAGCACGCAAAAGTGTTCCCAAAGTTCTATTACAACTTCAGTTTGTCCATCCGTTTGAGGATGACAAGTAGTAGATTACAACAATATTGAGCAAAGTTTAGCCCATAAAGTAATCCAAAAATAGAATCCCTCCCCTTCTTAGTCCTAGGCAACCCCAAAATAAAGTCCATAGAAATGTCAATCCAAGTTCTTTTAAGAATAGCACGCAAAAGTGTTCCCAAAGTTCTATTACAACTTCAGTTTGTCCATCCGTTTGAGGATGACAAGTAGTAGATTACAACAATATTGAGCAAAGTTTAGCCCATAAAGTAATCCAAAAATAGAATCCCTCCCCTTCTTAGTCCTAGGCAACCCCAAAATAAAGTCCATAGAAATGTCAATCCAAGTTCTTTTAAGAATAGCACGCAAAAGTGTTCCCAAAGTTCTATTGACAACTTCAGTTTGTCCATCCGTTTGAGGATGACAAGTAGTAGATTACAACTATTGAGCAAAGTTTAGCCCATAAAGTAATCCAAAAATAGAATCCCTCCCCTTCTTAGTCCTAGGCAACCCCAAAATAAAGTCCATAGAAATGTCAATCCAAGTTTTTTAAGAATAGCACGCAAAAGTGTTCCCAAAGTTCTATTGACAACTTCAGTTTGTCCATCGTTTGAGGATGACAAGTAGTAGATTACAACAATATTGAGCAAAGTTTAGCCCATAAAGTAATCCAAAAATAGAATCCCTCCCTTCTTAGTCCTAGGCAACCCCAAAATAAAGTCCATAGAAATGTCAATCCAAGTTCTTTTTAAGAATAGCACGCAAAAGTGTTCCCAAAGTTCTATTACAACTTCAGTTTGTCCATCCGTTTGAGGATGACAAGTAGTAGATTACAACAATATTGAGCAAAGTTTAGCCCATAAAGTAATCCAAAATAGAATCCCTCCCCTTCTTAGTCCTAGGCAACCCCAAAATAAAGTCCATAGAAATGTCAATCCAAGTTCTTTTAAGAATAGCACGCAAAAGTGTTCCCAAAGTTCTATTACAACTTCAGTTTGTCCATCCGTTTGAGGATGACAAGTAGTAGTACAACAATATTGAGCAAAGTTTAGCCCATAAAGTAATCCAAAAATAGAATCCCTCCCCTTCTTAGTCCTAGGCAACCCCAAAATAAAGTCCATAGAAATGTCAATCCAAGTTCTTTTAAGAATAGCACGCAAAAGTGTTCCCAAAGTTCTATTGACAACTTCAGTTTGTCCATCCGTTTGAGGATGACAAGTAGTAGATTACAACAATATTGAGCAAAGTTTAGCCCATAAAGTAATCCAAAAATAGAATCCCTCCCCTTCTTAGTCCTAGGCAACCCCAAAATAAAGTCCATAGAAATGTCAATCCAAGTTCTTTTTAAGAATAGCACGCAAAAGTGTTCCCAAAGTTCTATTGACAACTTCAGTTTGTCCATCCGTTTGAGGATGACAAGTAGTAGATTACAACAATATTGAGCAAAGTTTAGCCCATAAAGTAATCCAAAAATAGAATCCCTCCCCTTCTTAGTCCTAGGCAACCCCAAAATAAAGTCCATAGAAATGTCAATCCAAGTTTTTTAAGAATAGCACGCAAAAGTGTTCCCAAAGTTCTATTGACAACTTCAGTTTGTCCATCTGTTTGAAGATGACAAGTAGTAGATTACAACAATATTGAGCAAAGTTTAGCCCATAAAGTAATCCAAAAATAGAATCCCTCCCCTTCTTAGTCCTAGGCAACCCCAAAATAAAGTCCATAGAAATGTCAATCCAAGTTCTTTTAAGAATAGCACGCAAAAGTGTTCCCAAAGTTCTATTGACAACTTCAGTTTGTCCATCCGTTTGAGGATGACAAGTAGTAGATTACAACAATATTGAGCAAAGTTTAGCCCATAAAGTAATCCAAAAATAGAATCCCTCCCTTCTTAGTCCTAGGCAACCCCAAAATAAAGTCCATAGAAATGTCAATCCAAGTTCTTTTTAAGAATAGCACGCAAAAGTGTTCCCAAAGTTCTTTACAACTTCAGTTTGTCCATCCGTTTGAGGATGACAAGTAGTAGATTACAACAATATTGAGCAAAGTTTAGCCCATAAAGTAATCCAAAAATAGAATCCCTCCCTTCTTAGTCCTAGGCAACCCCAAAATAAAGTCCATAGAAATGTCAATCCAAGTTCTTTTAAGAATAGCACGCAAAAGTGTTCCCAAAGTTCTATTACAACTTCAGTTTGTCCATCCGTTTGAGGATGACAAGTAGTAGATTACAACAATATTGAGCAAAGTTTAGCCCATAAAGTAATCCAAAAATAGAATCCCTCCCCTTCTTAGTCCTAGGCAACCCCAAAATAAAGTCCATAGAAATGTCAATCCAAGTTCTTTTAAGAATAGCACGCAAAAGTGTTCCCAAAGTTCTATTACAACTTCAGTTTGTCCATCCGTTTGAGGATGACAAGTAGTAGATTACAACAATATTGAGCAAAGTTTAGCCCATAAAGTAATCCAAAAATAGAATCCCTCCCCTTCTTAGTCCTAGGCAACCCCAAAATAAAGTCCATAGAAATGTCAATCCAAGTTCTTTTAAGAATAGCACGCAAAAGTGTTCCCAAAGTTCTTTACAACTTCAGTTTGTCCATCCGTTTGAGGATGACAAGTAGTAGATTACAACAATATTGAGCAAAGTTTAGCCCATAAAGTAATCCAAAAATAGAATCCCTCCCCTTCTTAGTCCTAGGCAACCCCAAAATAAAGTCCATAGAAATGTCAATCCAAGTTCTTTTTAAGAATAGCACGCAAAAGTGTTCCCAAAGTTCTATTGACAACTTCAGTTTGTCCATCCGTTTGAGGATGACAAGTAGTAGATTACAACAATATTGAGCAAAGTTTAGCCCATAAAGTAATCCAAAAATAGAATCCCTCCCCTTCTTAGTCCTAGGCAACCCCAAAATAAAGTCCATAGAAATGTCAATCCAAGTTCTTTTAAGAATAGCACGCAAAAGTGTTCCCAAAGTTCTATTGACAACTTCAGTTTGTCCATCGTTTGAGGATGACAAGTAGTAGATTACAACAATATTGAGCAAAGTTTAGCCCATAAAGTAATCCAAAAATAGAATCCCTCCCCTTCTTAGTCCTAGGCAACCCCAAAATAAAGTCCATAGAAATGTCAATCCAAGTTCTTTTAAGAATAGCACGCAAAAGTGTTCCCAAAGTTCTATTGACAACTTCAGTTTGTCCATCCGTTTGAGGATGACAAGTAGTAGATTACAACAATATTGAGCAAAGTTTAGCCCATAAAGTAATCCAAAAATAGAATCCCTCCCCTTCTTAGTCCTAGGCAACCCCAAAATAAAGTCCATAGAAATGTCAATCCAAGTTCTTTTAAGAATAGCACGCAAAAGTGTTCCCAAAGTTCTATTACAACTTCAGTTTGTCCATCCGTTTGAGGATGACAAGTAGTAGATTACAACAATATTGAGCAAAGTTTAGCCCATAAAGTAATCCAAAAATAGAATCCCTCCCTTCTTAGTCCTAGGCAACCCCAAAATAAAGTCCATAGAAATGTCAATCCAAGTTCTTTTAAGAATAGCACGCAAAAGTGTTCCCAAAGTTCTATTGACAACTTCAGTTTGTCCATCCGTTTGAGGATGACAAGTAGTAGATTACAACAATATTGAGCAAAGTTTAGCCCATAAAGTAATCCAAAAATAGAATCCCTCCCCTTCTTAGTCCTAGGCAACCCCAAAATAAAGTCCATAGAAATGTCAATCCAAGTTCTTTTAAGAATAGCACGCAAAAGTGTTCCCAAAGTTCTATTGACAACTTCAGTTTGTCCATCTGTTTGAGGATGACAAGTAGTAGATTACAATACTATTGAGCAAAGTTTAGCCCATAAAGTAATCCAAAAATAGAATCCCTCCCCTTCTTAGTCCTAGGCAACCCCAAAATAAAGTCCATAGAAATGTCAATCCAAGTTCTTTTAAGAATAGCACGCAAAAGTGTTCCCAAAGTTCTATTGACAACTTCAGTTTGTCCATCCGTTTGAGGATGACAAGTAGTAGATTACAACAATATTGAGCAAAGTTTAGCCCATAAAGTAATCCAAAAATAGAATCCCTCCCCTTCTTAGTCCTAGGCAACCCCAAAATAAAGTCCATAGAAATGTCAATCCAAGTTCTTTTAAGAATAGCACGCAAAAGTGTTCCCAAAGTTCTATTGACAACTTCAGTTTGTCCATCCGTTTGAGGATGACAAGTAGTAGATTACAACAATATTGAGCAAAGTTTAGCCCATAAAGTAATCCAAAAATAGAATCCCTCCCTTCTTAGTCCTAGGCAACCCCAAAATAAAGTCCATAGAAATGTCAATCCAAGTTCTTTTAAGAATAGCACGCAAAAGTGTTCCCAAAGTTCTATTGACAACTTCAGTTTGTCCATCCGTTTGAGGATGACAAGTAGTAGATTACAACAATATTGAGCAAAGTTTAGCCCATAAAGTAATCCAAAAATAGAATCCCTCCCCTTCTTAGTCCTAGGCAACCCCAAAATAAAGTCCATAGAAATGTCAATCCAAGTTCTTTTAAGAATAGCACGCAAAAGTGTTCCCAAAGTTCTATTGACAACTTCAGTTTGTCCATCCGTTTGAGGATGACAAGTAGTAGATTACAACAATATTGAGCAAAGTTTAGCCCATAAAGTAATCCAAAAATAGAATCCCTCCCCTTCTTAGTCCTAGGCAACCCCAAAATAAAGTCCATAGAAATGTCAATCCAAGTTTTTAAGAATAGCACGCAAAAGTGTTCCCAAAGTTCTATTGACAACTTCAGTTTGTCCATCCGTTTGAGGATGACAAGTAGTAGATTACAACAATATTGAGCAAAGTTTAGCCCATAAAGTAATCCAAAAATAGAATCCCTCCCCTTCTTAGTCCTAGGCAACCCCAAAATAAAGTCCATAGAAATGTCAATCCAAGTTCTTTTAAGAATAGCACGCAAAAGTGTTCCCAAAGTTCTATTACAACTTCAGTTTGTCCATCCGTTTGAGGATGACAAGTAGTAGATTACAACAATATGAGCAAAGTTTAGCCCATAAAGTAATCCAAAAATAGAATCCCTCCCTTCTTAGTCCTAGGCAACCCCAAAATAAAGTCCATAGAAATGTCAATCCAAGTTCTTTTTAAGAATAGCACGCAAAAGTGTTCCCAAAGTTCTATTGACAACTTCAGTTTGTCCATCCGTTTGAGGATGACAAGTAGTAGATTACAACAATTGAGCAAAGTTTAGCCCATAAAGTAATCCAAAAATAGAATCCCTCCCCTTCTTAGTCCTAGGCAACCCCAAAATAAAGTCCATAGAAATGTCAATCCAAGTTCTTTTAAGAATAGCACGCAAAAGTGTTCCCAAAGTTCTATTGACAACTTCAGTTTGTCCATCGTTTGAGGATGACAAGTAGTAGATTACAACAATATTGAGCAAAGTTTAGCCCATAAAGTAATCCAAAAATAGAATCCCTCCCCTCTCTTAGTCCTAGGCAACCCCAAAATAAAGTCCATAGAAATGTCAATCCAAGTTCTTTTAAGAATAGCACGCAAAAGTGTTCCCAAAGTTCTATTACAACTTCAGTTTGTCCATCCGTTTGAGGATGACAAGTAGTAGATTACAACAATATTGAGCAAAGTTTAGCCCATAAAGTAATCCAAAAATAGAATCCCTCCCCTTCTTAGTCCTAGGCAACCCCAAAATAAAGTCCATAGAAATGTCAATCCAAGTTCTTTTAAGAATAGCACGCAAAAGTGTTCCCAAAGTTCTATTTACAACTTCAGTTTGTCCATCCGTTTGAGGATGACAAGTAGTAGATTACAACAATATTGAGCAAAGTTTAGCCCATAAAGTAATCCAAAAATAGAATCCCTCCCCTTCTTAGTCCTAGGCAACCCCAAAATAAAGTCCATAGAAATGTCAATCCAAGTTCTTTTAAGAATAGCACGCAAAAGTGTTCCCAAAGTTCTATTGACAACTTCAGTTTGTCCATCCGTTTGAGGATGACAAGTAGTAGATTACAACAATTGAGCAAAGTTTAGCCCATAAAGTAATCCAAAAATAGAATCCCTCCCTTCTTAGTCCTAGGCAACCCCAAATAAAGTCCATAGAAATGTCAATCCAAGTTTTTTAAGAATAGCACGCAAAAGTGTTCCCAAAGTTCTATTGACAACTTCAGTTTGTCCATCCGTTTGAGGATGACAAGTAGTAGATTACAACAATATTGAGCAAAGTTTAGCCCATAAAGTAATCCAAAAATAGAATCCCTCCCCTTCTTAGTCCTAGGCAACCCCAAAATAAAGTCCATAGAAATGTCAATCCAAGTTCTTTTTAAGAATAGCACGCAAAAGTGTTCCCAAAGTTCTATTGACAACTTCAGTTTGTCCATGTTTGAGGATGACAAGTAGTAGATTACAACAATATTGAGCAAAGTTTAGCCCATAAAGTAATCCAAAAATAGAATCCCTCCCTTCTTAGTCCTAGGCAACCCCAAAATAAAGTCCATAGAAATGTCAATCCAAGTTCTTTTTAAGAATAGCACGCAAAAGTGTTCCCAAAGTTCTATTGACAACTTCAGTTTGTCCATCGTTTGAGGATGACAAGTAGTAGATTACAACAATATGAGCAAAGTTTAGCCCATAAAGTAATCCAAAAATAGAATCCCTCCCTTCTTAGTCCTAGGCAACCCCAAAATAAAGTCCATAGAAATGTCAATCCAAGTTCTTTTTAAGAATAGCACGCAAAAGTGTTCCCAAAGTTCTATTGACAACTTCAGTTTGTCCATCGTTTGAGGATGACAAGTAGTAGATTACAACAATATTGAGCAAAGTTTAGCCCATAAAGTAATCCAAAAATAGAATCCCTCCCTTCTTAGTCCTAGGCAACCCCAAAATAAAGTCCATAGAAATGTCAATCCAAGTTCTTTTTAAGAATAGCACGCAAAAGTGTTCTCAAAGTTCTATTTACAACTTCAGTTTGTCCAT
>NW_027331448.1:0-3209 GCF_022965805.1 Primulina eburnea | reverse complement strand
CAAAGGTACTTGAAGAGATTTATAAAAAATAAATCACAACTCATACTCACTCTTTTCACTCTCTTGGGCCTTAAAATCATTTTCTTTTCTTTTTCTGTTTCTTTTTCTTGCCCTCTTTTTCTTTTTCTTTCTTTCTATGGCCATCTCACTCTTTTGATCACTCATTCTTTCGGCCATTTCATTTTTTTTCTCTTTCAACTCATGACAAATGGATTCATCATACAAATGTTCATTCATTCGTAGGCAGTTGAGCAAAAGAACAACTTGCACATCATCTAATACTCCCCTCCACAGCACAACACTCAATACTCAAGTCAGAAGTAGTGGAGTACCAACCTTCTCAATTCTCTCAACCCCTACTTTAGATTTGACATCATTGGGCGGTTTTACTACAGTCATCTCCTCCTTGGACATTGGGTGATATAATGCCCAAACTCTAAACACCAACAACATATAATATCACAAGTACTAGAATTTGAATTTTTAAATGTACCTTGATATTCATATTTGCTAGCTTCACGTCTTTGACTCCTTCTTTGGCCTACGCAGTGGTTCTCTTCCAAACTCGCCTCCAAGTGGATGCCCATGAATCATCATACAAGCCATGCGCATCTCTCCTACCACCACCTCTCCTATTATTGTGATTTGGAACAAATTGTTTTCCTCATCACCCTTTCATCTCATCCCACGTAACTATAGGGTCATCCCCACATCGTCTCCTACGTGTTACTAAACTTATCCCACCAAGTACTAGCATAGTCGGTAAACTCACTGCAAGCTCGTCTTACCTTCATTGCTTCGGTATAACTCCCGACTCTCAAATACACACTCCATTCTCTCTTCCCTCAAGGTACGCCTTTGGATCGGCTTCCCCACTGAAAATGGAATGGTCATCTTCGTGCCACAAGTCTACCCTTCTCGGCTTCTATACCCCTTATCCTCATCAAATCTCCTATAACGATCCATGTTCAACAACGTATCTCCTCCAACTCTACTACCACCTCGCCTATTCTCATCAATATGCCATCATACCTCTCCTCTTCTTCACACCTCCGATATTTTTTTTGTTGAGGCTTAAACTCCTTCTCCCACCTTCTATCCAACCCTCCTAACATCGTTTTAAATTGACGTCCGTCAATCATTATACCTGCAAGAAAAAGGTTAGTATAAGACAATAAGAATAAAGTTTCCTCACCACAAATTCTCACTAGTCCCTCCAATGAAAATTCACTCGCACTCGTCTTTTTCCCTCACCACAAAACCTCACAATTCACTCCAATGAAAAATTCACTCCACTCAAATTTTTCACTCAAGTGAGAATCTCAAGGGGGCGCTTAAGTCTCGTGGCTTCCACGTATCAAACTTATGAGATCAATCCCGTGACGTCTGAAATTCGACTCACTTAGACACACAAGAACAAGAAACTTTGAAAATTGACTAGAATGCGACTAAACGATAAGGACAACTTAACGCTGAAATATAAGCGCTAAAATTCCAACAAACACCCGATTCAAAACTAGAATTTTTTTTCTTTTTTTTTTTTCCGGGTGAACAGTACCGTGAATAGTAACTCCGGCGTGAACAGTAACTCCGATGAACAGTAAATCCGATAATGAATAGAATCCGAGCGGATGAATAGTGAATGCCGGCGCGATAACAGTAAAAACGGCGGATGAACAGTAACCCCGACAGATGAATAGTAATTTCCGATATGAACAGTACTTCCGTTGAATAGTAATATAACATATCATGCATATATTATAAATAGAAAACAGTACAAGGATGATCAATCGCCCCAAAACTAATGGCCCGTGTGAGCTAAACACGGGCCTAGGTCCAATCCTAGGGTAAATGCACGGGATGCAAATGCAACTATATTATTACATTAGCATCCAATATTACATGTCTTCGATCTTCATAATCACCAAGGCCACCATCTTCCAATCTTGATCTTCCACTATTCTAATATTTACAATAAATATCCATGGCACATAGGGATACATCTCATGGGGTGGGAACGGGCCATAAACCAAGCCCACTTTAAATTGATAATTATTACAATCATACAACACAAATATCCTAGCATACACCTAGCAAATTGGGCTTGGGCTTTTGATCATCCTTCATGCATAATATCACATATCATACACCATCAATTAATTATCACTATAATTAATTGATCCAATATTATATATCTTGATCCAATCACTAACCGCCACAATTATAAATTAAATTAACAAAGTATACAAACACCTTTGTCTACTTTCAAATTAATTTATTTATAATCGAATTTCTTGTAAATCACAATTTACTATAAATAATTAAAGTCCTACTTCAATTATTTATTTTATGAGAAAATATGTGCAACAATTGTAAATTTAAACTTAAGGGCCCAAAACCATTTTCACCAAAAATTTGGCCCATTTAAATTTCACAAATATGTTGTCCATCCAATGGCCCAACATCTCAAGGCCCATGACACTAAGATTCCCAAAACACTTTTGGAAACCCTAGCCGTCATCGCCGTCGCCGGAGCTCCGTCGCCGGATTCCGGCAACAACAAAAAATTTTTTTTTTATTTTAAAAAGAATTTCGGGCAGCCCCTCGGGCAGCCCCTCGGGCTGCCCGAAAAACATTTTTTTTTTTTTTTGTTTTTCAAAAATTTCGGCCTATATATGCACAAAAAATTTCTCAAGCGGTTAGAAATCGATCTCAACATAATATTACGTAAATATTACACAAAATCCGTAACCTAGCTCGGATACCACTTGAAAGCGGACCGGTTACGGTGGCCGGAAACGCAACGGAAGCAAAAAATCAAATTTTAGAAATTTCGGCCACCCCTAGACTTGTGCAATATTTACAAAAACAAACAACACATAGGATGTTAAAGAAATTACCTATCAACTTTAAAAGTTGATTGTGGCTCCAACTTTGTTGTGAACAACAAAGCTCTTGAATGGATGAAGATCTACAAGCTCTCCTCCAAACCTTGAAACTTTCCTTCAAATTAGGCCCACCACCAACTAGGTAAATCCCCTCACAATTTGCACTAGAAAAATGTGAGGATTTTTCAAAGAGAAGTGTGTTTTTCTTAACAATTGAAGAACACAAAATGAAGAAAAATTGGAGAGAAAATAGAGAGTTTCGGCCACTCATGTGGAGAAGAGGGAGAATGAATTAATTTTCTTGTCTTGGTGTTGCAAAAA
>NW_027331447.1:0-146751 GCF_022965805.1 Primulina eburnea | reverse complement strand
ACAGTTTTGCAGTCTTGCAGAGTTGCAAAAATTCAGTAAGTGTGAATTCTGGTTGGAGAAGGTTGCATTTTTGGGTCATATAATATCTAGCACCAGTATTGAGGTGGATCCTGCTAAAGTGGCAGCAGTCAAGACTAATTTGAGCCGAGAATGCAACAGAGATCCGTATTTTCTAGGCTTGCAGGCTACTATAGAAATTTATTCATGTATTTTCTTAGATTGTTGTACCACTCATTTCATTGACTAAGAAGAATTCTAAATTATTATAGAGTGGAGAATGTCAGCAGAGCTTCGAACTTTGAAGCAAATCTTATTTTTGCGACAGTTTAGCCATGCCATTAGGGAGGTAATTTTTTTTGTACATCGATGCTTCTAAGCTCGGGTTAGGCGCAGTATTGAGTGCAGCATGGTAGGGTTATAGCTTATGCCTCCAGACAGTTGAAAGTGCATGAGAAAAATTACCCGACTCATGATCTTGAGTTAGCTGTCGTTGTCTTTGCGTGGAAGATATGGAGACACTATTTGTACGGTGAGAGATGCAGATATTTACCGATCATAAGAGATCAAGTATTTCTCATGCAGAAAGAGCTGAATAGAGACAGAGACGGTGGTTGGAGTTAGTGAAAGACTATGACTGCGAGATTAGCTACAATCCGGTGAAACCTAATGTTGTGAAAGATGCTTTGAGCAGAAAATTTGCATTCGAGCACAGTATCAGTGCAGAGATCTCTTCAGTCAGAGATCAGAGGTTTGGTTTAGAGGTTTATCCAGGGGAAATGCTCCTAAGCTGTCTAATATGATTGTCCAGTCTTATTTTCTAGACCAAATCCATAGAGGTCAGCCTCAGATGAGCAGCTACAGAAATGGAGACTGAAGGATGAAGCTAAGGGCAGTGTTCTTATACACAGTGTCTGATGGTATTGTGAGATACGAAGGAAGGATGTGGGGTGCCTAGTGTTGATTTGATCAGAGAGGATATTTGACAGAGGCACATGCATCTCTATATTATTTCATCCTGGAGTACCAAGATGTACGGGGATTTGCAATTTTATATTGGTGGCCAAATATGAAAAGAGAAATATGCCGATTTGTGTTGAATGCCTCACTTGTCAGCAAGTGAAAGCAGAGCATCAGAGGCCAGCATGAATGCTTAAGCCGCTCCCTATCCCGAGTGGAACGGGGAGAATATCACCATGGACTTCATTGTTGGTTTGGTGAGGTCAGTCACAGGATCCAATGCCATTTGGGTTATAGTTGATCTTCTTACTAAGTCAGCACACTTCTTACCAGTGAAGATGACTTTCTCCATGACTCAGTAGGCAGAGCTAATATCAGGGAGATAGTCCGATTGCACGGGATCCTAGTTTCATTATGTCCGACAGGGACCCGAGGTTCACATCGTCCTTTTACAAGAGTTTACATGCAGCCATGGGGACGAATTTCTATTCAGTACAGCATTTCGCCTCAGACAGATGGCCATTCTGAGCTAGTGATTCAGATTTTGGAGGATTTGTTGAGAGCGATGTATCTAGTTCAATGGGAATCAGAATCAAAGCTACCTCTAATAGAGTTTACCTACAACAACATCTTTCAGTCACTATATGTATGGCTCCCAACGAGGCGCTAATGGAAGGAAGTGCAGATGTCGATTCATTGGGATGAAGCAGTAAGAGATCAGAATCGGCCCAGAGATAGTTCATCCGACTGCAGATATATGGTCGCCCAGAGTCGCAGAAGATTATGCTGACAAGAGGAGGAGAGATCTTAAGTTTGCCGTAGGTGATCACGTCTTCGTGAAGATAGCACCCATGAAGGTTTTTATGAGGTTTGGGAAGAGAGCAAGCTCAATCCGAGATTTATGGACCGTTCAAGATTCTTGACAGAGTTGGGACACTAGCTTATCGTGTAGCCCTATAGCCGAATCTTTCCGGTGTACACAATATGTTACATGTTTCCATGCTGAGGATACCTAGAAAACCTTCGACATTTTGAATTTGAGCCGTTGCAGCTTGCTCCGGAGGTGTCATGAGGAAAGACCTGTCCAAATACTAGATAGACAAGAACGGAGATTTCAGAACAAAGTGACCAAGTTGGCCAAAGTTTGGTGGTTGAATCAATCAGTGAATGAAGCCACTTGGAGGCGAGGCCGAGGCAGATATGAGGAATCGCTACCCGGAACTGTTAGGTAAGATTTAATTTCGAGGACAAAATTTATTTAAGTGGGGGAGGAATTGTAGAGCTCAAAATCAGTACACGTAAAACCAAGGCATTTTTTGAATGTTAAATTATTAATAAGTTTGAAGTAGTTTATAGATCCAGGATTCATGAATTACATTATTTTAAATTATATAGGTTTATGTGTTGCGTTAAAATGTTTTTCTTGAGTTTCATGTTTCAGACGATTATTCGATGGGGCATCGAAGAAAAGAGACGGCGACGACTTTGGCTATTTTAAAATGTGGTATTTATTTAATTAGGATTGGAGAATTTTAAATGATTTATTTAGTTTAAGCATTTTAAAGCCTATTTATTTATTTAGTGATTTTAGGATTTTAAAACTTTTAAAGTTTAGCAATTGTTTATTATTTTAAATTAAGAGACTTTGTTTAGCAATATGAATTAAAATTTTTAGTTAGCATTTTATTTATATTAATTAGATTTTTTAATTGGTGTAATTAAGCCATTTATTTCCCTAATTTATACCAAAACGCACGCGCACACACCCAACCGTACAACACACACACAATTCTTTACACTCTCATTTCAGATTTTATTGGAGAAACCTAGGGCTCCTAGTGCAGGAGCAAGCCGCCCCCTCCCTCTCCAATTTTTTTAGCAACCTTCGTGATTTAGCATAGAAATCGCTCCACAATTCTTCCCGGATCAACCCTCGCACCATTTCCGCTTCGGTATCGCCGTATCGTGAGTTTTAAATATCAAAAGGCATGATAATCTTTTTTTTTTGCATCTATCTCGTCATATTATGTGTTGTGATTTATTATGCGTAAAAGTCCATGTATATTGAGAAACGTTGGAGCAAAAACGTTTGGGTTGAATTTTGATCTAAAATTTTATATCTAAAAACGTGTCTCTATCATTTCGATTCCTGTGTAAATTTGATCGATTTTTTGGAAAGTTTTCCATATATATAACGTAGTACACTTTGATACCTTTGATTTGACAATAAATTCGTAATTTTTGGATATGAAACGAGTGAGTTATGATTTCTTTCGTGGAACTGCTCAAACTGCAAATTTTTGAAAATGTGTTCTTCGACGTGTTCTTGACGTTTATTTGTTCAGGCTTCGTTGGGAACCAACGAGTGATCGCTGATTCGTTTAGGTAATTAAGGAAGTGTGGGTTCGATTTTGGTGCTTCTTGTCGTGTCGATGGGCACTTGGTTGCATTAGAAGTCGTCGGAAAAGCCTTGGTGTCAAATCGTTTTTTATGGGTTTTGTAGCGTCGTTTTGTTGCGTGTCTTTGTTTTTGGACTTTTTTTGTGAGTTTGAATCATTGCTATAGCATCCTAGGATGAGTTTAGTTTCATCGGTTTGAGTCGTTTGAGCGTGGTTCGAAATTGCATCAAGTGGGTCCATGGGGTTGGAATTTCGCAGGGTTAGCGCCGCGCACCCGATCCTCGCAACTCTAGCACGCAGGCTAGAACTGCGACATTGCAGCGCCGCTTGCTCGGCGCCTAGGCGCTTGTCCCAAATTTTTAAACACTATTTTAGGCTCATGTCTTCTATGTTGGGAAATGTCCACACATCATTATGATTTGTTTTCGGGGTTGATGTCATGGTTTAGTACGTTGATTAACGAGGTCAAGTCTCGAGCGATTTAGAACGTCATAATAAAATTGCCATCTTTGGTGGGTGGGCACGATTATTACGTCTAGGTACGGAATTTAAGTGCATGAAATTGTGTTAGTATGTGAAGCAGTGGCCCCCAGTGAGATCCAACGAATCCCACAACGCCATGTAAGTTGTTCAACGTGCAAAATAAATATTTTATGTTTTGAGGTAGCTAAAGTCTTGTGACCAATTATGAACGGGTTTGAATCCAATGAACGTGTTCGGAGACCTCTCCACCCCGGTAAAGCATGACCGGGTTTAGATCAGGATGTGGAAAGCAGTAAAATATGACCAGGGACCAATCCACCGTGTAAAGCACGACAGGGGATCTCATGTATATGGTAGGGATTTTCACTGCCAACCCAGTATTGTGGTTTTTACTGATTAGGCGCATTTATGTATTGGTTACTTGCTTGTAACATATCCTACTCAAAATAATGAAGTTATGCATGTCCAAGAATGTATGAAGCAAGTATGTTTATGAAAAGTTATATGATGTGGACGTGTATGTTTATGTATTATGTTCAAGTTTCAAGTATGTACGCTCTACTTTAAAGATGCATGTGGTTTTTTTTACGTATTATTTGTTATCTCCAGTTTGTAATGTTGAGTTAAACTCACTAGACTTGATCGATGGAGGTAAGGACGAGTATGAGAAGAAGAGGGGTGAGGACCAATGAGCCGGCTTAGACTGCGCAGGAGGCAAACCGAGGAACGTTAATGTTTTAAGATTTTTATGCATGACGATTGAATACTCAGATTTTGCGAGATTTCTTTTCATGTCGTTTGAACAAGTATGTTAGCAAACTTATCTGTGATTTTTATGGAAATATTTTGGATAAAAAATTATTTTAATCAAAATTTGAAGGTTTATTTATATCTGAGAAAATTTTATTTTCCGCAAATTTTAAATAGTTTAAAAGTACGGTACGTCATACAGAGATTTTTCAGCAGACTGCAGATGTTGTGCTCAAGATCCGAGACAGGTGAACACCGCCCAAAGTCACCAAAAGAGTTATGGTGATAAAAGAAGAAGGGATCTCGAATTTGCTATAGGAATCATGTTTTCGTGAAGATAGCACCGAGAGGGTGTTGTGAGGTTTGACAAGAGAAGCAAGCTGAGTCTGAGGTTCATTGACAGTTCGAAATTCTTGACAGAGTTGGGACACTTGCTTATCGTGTAGCTCTACCGCCGAATTTGTCGGAGTACAAAATGTATTCCACGTTTCAATGTGAGGAAGTATATAGAAATCCTTTGCATGTCTTGAATTTTGAGTCGTTGTAGGTGGCTCTAGATCTGTCGTATGAAGAAATAACTGCTCGAGTTCTAGACAGAAGAGTAGTAGAGACTTCGGAACAAAGTGACCAAGTTGGTCAAAGTCAGGGGACTGAATCAGCAGTGGAGGAGGCTGCTTGGGAGGCCGAATCAGATATGAGAAGTCATTACCCGGAGTTGTTTGGTAAGATTTAATTTTGAAGACAAATTTATTAGTGGGGGAGGAAATTTAGAGCCAAAATCAGTACACGTAAAACCCATGCATTATTAAATTTTAAAATTAATTATTTATTCTAAAATGATTTTAGCGATGCATGATTTATGAAATTGCATTATTTTAAATTATTTTATGTTTTCTCTGATGCACGTTAAAAATGTTTTTTTGAGTTGTAGGTTACAGGGGAAATTCTTATGCGGATCGGGGGAAGAGACAAACTCAAATGCCGAATGTGCTCCTCATGGCTCTTCGAGTAGATAAAAATGTCGTTAATGAAAACTATGACGAACTGATCTAGGTAGGGCTGAAACACTCGGTTCATGAGGTCCATAAAAATTGTTTGAGCATTCGTCAGTCCAAACGCATCACTAAAAACTCTTAATGCCCATGTCTGGTTTTGAAGGCTGTCTTATGAACATCTGCATCTTTTACCTTCAGCTGATGATACCCTGATTGCAGATCTATCTTAGAGAACGCTGTAGCTCCCTACAACTGATCAAACGAGTCCTCAATCCTTGCAAGTGGGTATTTATTCTTGATTGTTACTTTGTTCAACTCCCGGTAAACAAGACACAACATCATGCTCTCATCTTTCTTCTTTACAAAGAGCACTGGTGCGCCCCATGGTGAGAAACTAGGGTGGATGAATTATTTATATAGGAGCTCCTGAATCTGCTGCTTGAGTTCTAACATCTCAACTGGAGCTAAATGGTACAGTGTCTTAGAGATTGGCACAGTGCCTGGCATAAGATCAATGGAAAACTCCACCTCTCTCTCTGGCGGAAGGCCTATGACATCGTCAGGAAATTATCTGACTACTGGTACATCAGATAATGACGAAGTGATCACGTCAGGTGAGGAAATAATGTTGGCCAAGAAAGCCTGACATCCCTTATGAATGAGTCTCCGTGCCTGAATGCAAGAGATCATGCGAGGGAAACTCCTCCATCTAATTGGTTCGAAGAGAAACTGCTCCATGCCCAACGGTCTTACCAGCACTGATCTTTTTTCTTGAAAATTAATAAGACCTCTTTTTTGTGCCAGCCAGTCCATTCCCAAGATAATATAAAATTCTGGCATTGACAACACAATCAGATCTGTATACACTAGGTGGCCCTGCAGTTCAAGATCAATATCCCTGACCACGCTAGTAGCTGATAACTCTTCCCCTGATGGGACTGTCAATGAGTAGCTGAAGTGAGTCCATTAGACTTGACGTCTAGATGATTAGAAAATGTCTCCAAAATAAAAGAGTGAATGGCCCCGAAATCTATCAGGCTCTTCGTGTTTACCCTCTTTATAAAAATATTACATGCGAGTCGTTAGCACAACACACAAAAACTTATATCCAAAATATACGTATCTTAACCCCAAGCATAGTAGACAATATCTACACAAGTCACCAAAATTACTAACACACACACTAATAATCCCAAATAAAATTTGAACATGCATAACAAAAATAATACGGTGCTGAATTAAATAAGTTACCAGTCAACAGGGTCGGGTCTGGGTTCGCCTACTCTACTTGCATGGTGAACACTCTACCCAGGGTCGGCTACCTCCACTGTGGGAAGTCCTTCAACATATGATCGCTGGCCCCGCATTTGAAACATTTTCCCGATCCCCATAAACACTGTCCCAAATGCTGGCGGTGGCACTTCGGGAATATTGGGTACTCACCGGGCTTCTGTGGAGCCTTCTGCTGAGGAATATGACCATTGACCTTCGGCGGTATATGAAATGGCATCTTCCCCTGCTGTCCCTGGAAAGGCCTCTTAAACTGGGGTCGCTACTGCTGCTGGTGAGCTACCTAATAGGGCCTCTTGCCCTTCCTATCACTCTTGATGTCCCTCTGGTCCTGTTGTGCCGCCAAGGCTCTCGACACGGCAACTGCATAAGTAGTAGGCCCAGCAAACCTAACATCACGGCGCAAAATCGGCTGTAAGCCATCAAAAAAAGGCTCAGCTTCTCCCCGGGCATCATTAACAATCAGAGGCACAAAGTGAAACCCCCTCTAAAATTTCCTGACAAACGCTGCAACACTGTTTTCTCCCTGTTGCAAAGTCATGAACTCCCTTGTCAGGCGGGAGCGTACTTCTTCAGTGAAGTACTTGGAGTAGAAGATCTCCTTGAAACCATCTCAAGTCAGTGTTTGCAAGTTCACCGAAACTGATGCATTTTCCTACCACAGCCTGGCGTCTCCTGTCTGAAGGAAAGTGGCACACATGACCTTGTCTGTATCATGTAGCTCCATAAATGCAAAGATTACCTCGATGGACTTAATTCATCCCTCAGCTATAATCGGGTAAGTATTTCCCGAGAATTCCTTTGGATCCATCCTCCTAAACCTCTCATAAACTGCCTCAGGTCTGAGCCTCGCCCCTGTATCTACTGCGGCATTGTTCCCAGCAAATGGTGCAAAGAACTGAGTCATTATTGCAAGCATCTGATCCTGCATGACTGGCGGTGGACGAGGAGGAGTGGCCCCCTCCTCCTCCTGAGCTTCCCTATTCTCATCGTCTACTTCACGCACAATCCTACATCTGGGAGGCATACTGTTTCAAAATTTACCCAACGCATAAACACAACATGCATGAACATAACATCGATATCATAAGATTCATATTACATGAATGAATTTAAAACTTTAAAACTTACAGACTTGATGTGTTGCTTTCTGAGTTTATCGCAACTTACAGTAGGCGTACCCTTTACAAGAACACCGCTCTGATACCAACTGTGACATACCGTACTTTTAAACTATTTAAAATTTGTAGAAAAATTAAATTTCCATAGATATGAAATAAAAATTTAAATTTCGATTAAAATAAAATGTTCATCCAAAATATTTGCAATAAAAAGATCACAAATAAAGTTTGCTAAAAGTACTTGTTCAAACAACATGAAGAAATTTCGTAAAAGTCAGGGTATTAAAATTGTCATGCATAAAATCTTAAAACATTAGCGGTCCTCGGGTTTAGCCTCCTACACTATCCAAGCGGGCTCATTTTTCCTCACCCCTCGTCTCCTCATACTCTTCCTCACCTTCATCGATCAAGTCTAGAGAGTCTAAAGATTCAACATGTATAAACTGGAGATAAAAAATAATACATAATAAAATTGTAATGCTCGATATTTTATCACTGTAATCAGACATTGATTAATTCACAGAATTGAGATTTCAGGAGCGAAAGGAAGATGCGAGTGGAGAAGCCGAGCGCCAGTACATGGACAAACATTTCTGTACAGAATGTTTGGCGCCCGAGCGCCAGTGCGCCACAATCTAAGTACTTGGACAGAATGTCTGGCATCCGAGCAGTAGAAAATGACGGCCCGAGCGCCAGTGTACAACAAAAATAGCAACCCGAAAGAGTGTTCCGCGCCCGAGCGATAATCGGTGACCGCCAGAGCACTGCTTGATATAGATGAAGAATAAGACATGGGTCGGGGCATGCAACTTGATATTTATACACGTTAATTCTTCAAAAAAAAGCGGCAAGAAACGAGAGAAAGGCGAGGAAAGGTTCAAGTTTCATTATCGTTTAGAATTCTGATTTTACAAGATACGCCCGTTTGATTTTCAATCTGAGTTTATTTATGTGATCCTCTCGACAAAGGCTTCACAAGGACGTAAGTTTTCTTATGTTTTTCATATGATTTGAAAATATGATATTGAAGGAATCAGATATGATTCATATATGGTGTTCTTGCGATACTAGACATCGTATAATTGAAACCGGATTGAAGAACATATACCGTATGAAATTTTTATGATTTTTCAGAGTTGACTTGATTAAGATTATACATATTTGATATCAGATTATTGTTTTCGATCGATTATGAGTTGAGATTGGTATTTATTGATATTTTTATTGTTGGGTATATTGAAATTGTGCCGTTATGCCGTTGAAACAGAATTAGATTGAGTTCTGATTATATCCAGTATTAATTTTAGTGGTATATTGATATTGTACTCCTCGATATTATCATTGCCAGATTGAGTATTGACAGATTCAAATTCAAGACTTCGACAGAGCCAGAACCCAACGAACGAAAGGTATAAATCAATGTTAATCGGGAGATCGACTCGAGTTAGATTTGACTTGAGTTTCTCTAAACCACATACTTGTTTGTTATTGTTTTAATACCTTTGTATTACTTGAATGAATATTCTTATTCTATTGATTTATATAAAAGCAGAGAATAGACGATAGATGTCGAGAACGAGTCATTGGCAGTGGTGCCAAGTCTTGGCAGAGGTGCGTAGACATTGGACGATTGGTTTATATTGATGTTGCTTAGGAGTAGATCGAATTCTATTGCTGAGATTCGATATATGTGCCAACGTACGGGAACCGGGATCCCTAGACTAGACTAGATCATAGTCGAGTCAGAGATACGAGTTGAGTTTCAGTTTTATATCATTTCATGTTTCAGATTGATACCTGTTATTGATGATTGTTATGATTTCTTGTATACTTTTATATGATTGCATATATACATTGTTTATACTTGGAATATTATTCTGACCGGAGTTATCCGGCTGTTGTTGTATTTTTATGCGTGCATAACAACAGGTGGGACAGGATCATTGTCAAGAAGAGGATGAGAGATCACAAATTAGCATGGAGATTCGAACCCAGAAGTAGAATAAGTTTCAGCACTTGATGTATAGTGATTAAACCCTAGTTTGACGTTAACGTATTTTGTACAAGACTTGTACTTTTATGTTGACGTTTATATCAGATTGATTCTATTATGTTGCACACTTGTATTTTTAAAAAATAAAATTTGACCCAGTTTATTTAATTGATCCAATTATTTCCAAAAATGATTAAGAAATGAATTAGCGTCTGGGTCCCCACAGCAGGTGGTATCAGAGCAGTAGGTTCTAGAACGGTAGGTTCCTTAGACTGAAATAGAGGAGAGTGAGCGGGGTAGATTGAATTTTCTTCCTTGCTTTTGCAATGCTAGCATGAGATGGACAATTATGTTGAGTTACATAACTGATATGCTACTATTGCATTATGTTTTACTGCTTTAATATATGTTTACCTGATTATCTGATTTGATTGTAAATATGTATAAAGTGAGAATGAATCAGAACCAAATTCTTGATCAGAGGTAAGATGATCAGAAGGGGACTGAGATAGATTTGTCAGATTTGATTGCTAACCCTTTTGATAATCAGATATGCCTCCTCGACGAATCCCAGAACATGGCAGTACTTCTGCTAATCCGATGGATGTTACAGCAACACCAATGGAAACACTAATGAAGAGGTTTCAGTCGTTTAAACCACCGATTCTAAAGGGTGCTGAGACTTCAGTTGATTGTGTGAGTTGGCTAGATGACATTGAGATGATGTTTGATTCATTGGATTACACTGATGCACGCCGAGTCAGATTGATTGGGCACCAATTGCATGATGTTGCAAAGAATTGGTGGCTCACGACGAAGAGAGCTTTGGAGCATCGAGGTACGACTATTACCTGGAATATCTTTAAGACTGAGTTTTATCAAATATTTTTCCCAGTGTCGTACAGAAAGGACAGAGGTTCAGGGTTTGCAAATTTGAGACATGGTCAGTTGAATATTGAAGAGTATGTGGCCAAGTTCTCTACCTTGCTACGATTTGCTCGACATGTTGCTGAGAATGACGAAGCTATTGCTGATCAGTTCATCAATGGGCTGAATCCTAAAATTTACATTGGTGAACATCGGGAGACCGAATAACTTTGATGATGCCTTGAATAGAGCCAAAGGAGCAGAAGCGGGTCTGATGAGGCAGAAAGGAGCTTCGTATGTTGCCCCGTCACCGAAACCACAACAGCCATCTACTACTAAGTGCCATCAACCCCCTCCCAGATTCGAGAGTGGCATTAGTAGCAGTGGAAAGAGAGATCGGTTGAAAGCTAAAGGCAAACAGTTTAAGAAGTCTGGCAGCAGTTCTTCTATCTCTAGTGGTTAACGACAGAGCCAGAGTTATACAAGGGCTTATTGCAGAACTTCCGCAGGGAGACATCCGACCGAGCAATGCCACAGAGTGTTTGGTAGTTGCAACATCTGCAGACAACCGGGACATTTCTCCAGAGTCTGTCCACAATGAAGTTCCCAACGCTCCAGGGAGCAGAATCATCTGGATCAGCGGCACAGCCTGACAGACGATATCTACTGTTCACACGTTCCAGCCATCACCAGCTTAGTCACATCCAAGGCCAGGAGGAAGACAGACAGTTAGCCAGCCTCCTAGACAGCAGGCCAGGGTATTTGCTTTGACTGAAGAACATGCCCAGGAAGCACCAGATGATGTTGTTGGAGGTAACTGTTCTCTTTGTGGTTACCCTGCTTCTGTATTGATAGATACGGGTGCATCTCATACTTTTATTTCTGAGAGATTTGCATTGATACATGCTTTGCCTGTTGAGTCATTATCTGCTGTATTATTTGTCTCTTCTTCTTTGGGGACATGTTTGATATCAGTGAATTCTGTGAAAATGTAATGCCCGGGATTTTGATCCTGTTAATTTGAGATGATTAATTTATGAATTGATATGATTATGAAGGACCATTTCGAGACACGAATTGAATAGAATGTGATATTGAATGTGCGAGGACCGAAGGTCTCGCGCATATGCGCGGCACCGATGCGTGCATAAGCGCGGGTAGGGCAGAGGACCTCGCGCATATGCGCGGAGGTGGTGCGCGCATATGCGCAAGTTGACGAGAAAAAACGCGCCGAGACAATAGGTCTCCCACATATGCGCCGAGGAGGGTCGCGCATATGCGCGAGACGTGTAGTACATACATGAAGCCACTTGCTCCTTGTCATGCAATATATATATATATATATATATATATATATATATGTATATATATATATATATATATATATATATATATATATATATATATATAGAATTTCATTTCCCTTCATTACTCAGCAAGAAACGAGAAAGAATCACAGGGAAAAGCTTCGACTTTATTCGACGTGGAGAATTCGGATTTTTAGAAAATCCGACCGTTAGAATTTTGATCTGAGTTCAGTACTGTGATCCTCTCGATATAGGCTTCACACGGACGTAAGTTTTATTGATTTCCTTTACGATTTGGAAATAATATATAGAAGGAATCAGATATGATTGATATATGGTGTTCTTGTATATTAGAAATCGTATAATCGAAACCGGATTGAAGAACAGATACAGTATGAAATTGTTATGAATTTTCAGAGTTGATTTGATTGAGATTGCATAGATATGATATCAGATTATGTTTGTCAATCGATAATGAGTTGAGATTGATATCTGTTGATATTTGTATTGCTAGATATATTGAGATTGTGCAGTTATGCCGCCGAAACAGAATTAGATTGAGTTCTGGTTATGTCCAGTATTGATTTGAGTGGTATATTGATAATGTACTCCTCGATATTGTCATTTCCAGATTGAGTATTGACAGATTCTAATTCGAGACTTCGCTTTCATCAGACCGAGAAAAGTAAAGTATAAATCAATGTTAACCGGGAGATCGATTCGAGTTAGATTGGAGTTGAGTTTCCCAAAAACCACATACTTTATTTCATTGCATTGATGTTTGCAAGTCAAGAGATTAATATGCTTAGTATTGAGTTATAGCAAAGCGTGTATTGAATCATGGACGGAGGTGCCTAGTCTTTGGCGGAGATGCCAAGTCTTTGGCAGATATGCCAAGACACGGGATGTTTGGTTTATATCGATGTTGCGTAGGAGCAGATCTGAAACGTCTGCCTTTTTTTATTGATTAAAAGTACTAGAATATGTTTTTAAACACTCAATTTTCGGCCATATACATAACCCTCATGAAAATATTTTACCCTTTAAAATAAAACATCATCCAACTAGCATTTTAAAAATCAAGTGAAATATTCATAAAATTAAATCGTCGCATGTTTTACCAAACCTGAAAAGCAATAAATTTGAAAAGTATAGCCCATACTAAACCTCTCAAAAATCTCTCAAAAATCATAAATAAATAGTCTTAAAATCTTTAACATAAATCATGATTCATAAATCGTAGAAGCACTGGTCCTCGGGTTGTGTGCGCCTTCAGTCCAGTCAGATTATCCGTCAAGACCTCCCTCAACCCCATCTGCATCCATCACACCTAGTGAGTCTAAAGACTCAACATACCATACTCTTGGTAACAAGTAATACGTAATACAGTCAACATATAACAGTGAAAAATACTTGTACTTAAAATATCGTTTTCACGAGGATGCATAAAATTCAAACATGAACATTTTCGTAAACCTTTTATGATGCATGAACTTGAGCATAAACATTTTCATGACATGCATAACATAAACCTTAACCTTTTTCTTTTTTTCCTCAACATGACATGACATAAAACATTTTTCATGATCATATAAATTTTTTTCCTTTTCCTTTTCCTTTTGTTGAATTCAGATCGTTAATTGTGACTTTCCTCAAACCTCAAAAGTCGATGGATCCATCTACATGAAACCGCAGTACTGGGCGGCGAGGAACACCAGCAACACTCTCACCGGTCGACTGGGCCCTGGCAGCCCCTTTTTTCATATATAGACACCACTGGTTCCAACCTAAGTTCATGGTAGCCCCCTTTTTCATAAAACCTTTATGAGTTTGCATCAAATATCATGTTTCCTCAAGAGTGCATGCAATAATCCGAAAATTTCTGAAAAACAAATCTTGTTCTTCATGCATAGAATAATTAAAACAATAATATGATATGATGGATGAGAAAAAGAGATGTATGACGTGCCTTTGCGTTGTATACGCACGAAAAATCGTTGACGACGAAGAACGGGAAGAAACCTAGGCTTGATTTCCTTCAACCTTCGAACAAAACCCCTTGGATGTGATATGTATGTGTGTTGCCGTGTGTTTGTGAGATTTAGGAGAGAATTTTCAGATTTTAAAAGAGAGTGGTCGATTTCTTGATGCAAAAAGTGTAGGGTTTTGGTGATTAAAACTTTTAAATACCTAATTTAATTTTCTAATCAGGCTAGGCCTAATAAGCCACTTAAATTAAGCCCATTAGTCTCAAATAGGATTTAATAAAATATTAATAAAGTTTTTGTTTAAATAAATTTGTGAATTTAATAGCCGGGTTGCCAAGAAGCTCGTATTTTAGTTGAAAAACCAGCATCGATAAAATTTACGTCCTAACGTATAAAATCACCTCAAAACCCCCTTATTTTCAAAATACTGAAAAAAATCAACCATATTTTTAAATAATTAAAAATAATTATTTAATAAGAACATTTTACGTTTTTCAGCCCTTGGTTTCCGTTCCTCGATCGCAACTTGAATATCCCTAAAAATGCAATTTTATGCATGATAATAATAAAATCATATTTAACATGTAAGCATGTATGTCACATAATCAAATAGCAATTAATATCAGTTAATTACTCATTTTCCATTATTTCCTAGATTTGCATGCAGTTGGATTACGTCATCTTAATTTTGGACCTTACAATTCCTCCCCCCCTTGAGTAAAATTTCGTCCTCGAAATTAGAACTTACCGAATAGATCAGGATAGCGACTCTTCAAGTCCCTCTCGGTTTCCCAAGTAGCTTCCACTTCCGAGTGATTCAGCCACTTGACCTTGACCATTGGAATGACTTTGTTTCGCAATCTTTTTTCTTGCCTTGTTAAGATCTGGACAGGTCTTTCCTCATAGGTCATGTTTGGAGTTAGTTGGAGTGGTTCATAATTAAGCACATGTGATGGATTCGACATGTACTTCCGCAGCATTGAAATATAGAGCACATTGTGAACTCCTGAAAGAGCTGGTGGCAACGCCACTTTATAGGCTAGTGTCCCAATTCCCTCCAAAATCTCGAATGGACCAATAAATCTTGGACTTAGCTTGCCCTTCTTGCCAAAGCGCATAACACCCTTCATGTGTGCTATTCTCACGAATACATGGTCGCCCACTGCAAACTCTAAGTCCCTTCGTCTTTCGTCCGCATAACTCTTTTGTCGGCTTTGTGCAGTCTTCATTCTCTCACAAATTTCGACTACAAGCGCGGCAGTATCTTCAATCACATCCGGAACAATACCTCTTCTTTCCCCAACCTCGTCGCAATTCGTAGGAGATCTATATTTCCTTCCATAGAGCGCCTCAAAAGGAGCCATTCCGATTGATGATTGGAAACTATTATTGTAGGTGAACTTCACTAAAGGTAACTTTGGTTCCCAACTGTCTTGGAAATTGATAACACATGCTCGCAGTAGATCTTCCAAAATCTGTATAACCATTTCTGACTGACCATCGGTTTGAGTATGGAATGCTGTACTGAACAATAACTTGGTCCCCATCGCTGCATGCATACTTTTCCAAAAAGATGACGTGAACCTCGGATCTCTATCAGAAACAATAGACAATGGAATCCCATTTAGCTGAACTATCTCCCGAATATATAACTCTGCATACTGAATCATGGTGAATGTCATCTTAATAGGCAGAAAATGCGCTGATTTCCTAAGACGATCTACTATCACCCAAATGACATTCAAACCCTTAACGGTTTTTGGCAAACCCACTACAAAGTCCATGGTGATATTTTCCAATTTCCACTCGGGAATAGGGAGTGGCTTCAATTTCCCTGCTGGTCTTTGATGCTCTGCTTTGACTTGCTAACAAGTCAAAAACTCGGATACGAATCTCAAAATGTCCCTCTTCATCCTTGGCCACCAATATAACAACTGAAAATCGTTGTACATCTTTGTACTCCCCGGATGGATGGAGTAAGGTGTGTCATGGGCTTCCTTCATAATAAGATCTCTCAAGGAATCGTCACTAGGAACCCATAGACGATCTCGATAGCGGACTAAACCATCCACCACTGAATATAAATACGGCCCTTGGCTTCATCCCTAGCTCTCCACTTTTGCAACTGCTCATCAGTGGACTGTCCATCTCGAATTCTATATCTCAAAGTCGACTGGAATGATAATGTGGTAAGATTTGGGCCCTTTCCCCTAGCATACACTGTAAGCACAAACCGTTGTATCTCGGACTGTAACGGTTTTTGGAGTGATAATTGAGTGATAACTGCTGCCTTTCTGCTCAACACGTCCGCCACTACATTAGCTTTTCCCGGATGGTAGCTAATGTCACAATCAAAGTCCTTCACTAACTCAAGGCATCTACGCTGTCTCATATTCAACTCCTTTTGGGTGAAGAAATATTTCAAACTTTTATGATCAGTGAATATCTTGCACTTCTCCTCATAAAGGTAGTATTTCCAGATTTTTATTGCAAAGACTACTGCTGCAAGCTCAAGATCATGAGAGGTTAGTTCTTTTCTTGAATTTTCAGCTGCCTCGATGCATAGGCAATAATTCGGTCGTTTTGCATCAGAACTGCGCCCAAACAAAGTTTATAAGCGTCGGTATAAAGAACATACTCCCCTTGCCCCGATGGCATAGATAACACTGGTGCGGATATCAAGGCTTGCTTCAACATGTCAAAAATGTCTTGACACTCGGGTCCCCAAATAAACTTTGCATTTTTCTTTGTCAAGGCGGTCATAGGTACCGCTAAAGATGAGAACCTCTGAATAAACTTGCGATAGTAGCCAACTAGTCTCAAGAAACTGCGAATCTCGGTGACACTCTTTGGTACCGGCCATTCTTTCACTGCTTCAACTTTACTTGGATCAACTTCCACGCCATCACTAGAAATGATGTGGCCTAAGAACGCCACTCTATCAAGCCAAAACTCACACTTACTGAACTTTGCATATAGCCTTCTTTCTTGCAATACCCGTAGTGCGATCCTCAAGTGACGGCTATGCTCTTCTCTGCTCTTGGAATAGATCAATATATCATCAATGTATACAATAATAAACTGATCCAGATACGGCTGAAATATTCGATTCATGAGATCCATGAAGATCGCTGGCGCATTGGTCAACCCGAATAGCATGACCATAAACTGATATTGCCCATATCTCGTGCGAAATGCCATCTTGTGGACATCTGACTCTATTACCTTCAATTGATGGTATCCAGATCGCAAATCAATCTTAGAAAATACCGATGCTCCTTGCCAATGATCAAATAAATCTTCAATTCTTGGCAGTGGATACTTATTTTTGATAGTGACCCTATTAAGCTCTCGATAATCAATGCAAAGACGCATGCTACAATCTTTCTTTTTCACAATAATACCGGAGCGTTCCATTGAGAGTAAAAAGGGCGAATGAAACCTTTGTCTAGCAATTCTTGGATTTTATCTTTTAGCTCTTTCATTTCGGCAGGTGCTAGATGATAAGGTGCCTTTGATATAGGAACTGTGCCCGGCATTGGATCAATAGAGAATTCCACTTCACGATCGGGCTGAATACAAGAAATGTCCTCGGGAAAGACGCTAGGAAAATCTCTCACAACATCAACATCTTCTAACTTCTGACTGATGGATTCATGTGTAGTAGTGACACATGCTAGATAAGCTAGGCATCCATGCTTAATAAGCATCATCGCACATAAACAAGAGATAATTTGCGGCATTTGCTTGTTTCTTGCTGCCTCAAAGACAAAAGATTTACCACTAGGTGGCCTAATAGATACCGATCGATGACGAAAATAAATCGAAGCTCCATTTGCTGATAACCAATCCATCCCAAGTATAATATCGAATTCGGGCATAGGAAGCACAATAAGATCTGCCCGAACAACATCTTTGAATAAACGAAGCTCCATATTCTTAACAATCGTAGACGTGAGCATTTGATCACCGGATGGAATAGAAACTTTAAAACCCAAACCCATATCTTGAGGAGTAATTTTCAGTCTTTTGATGAAGGTTTCATATATAAAGAATGTGTAGGTCATGAATATAGCAATGCATAGGTAGCTACACCTAGAATGATGATCCTCCCTGCGGTGAAAATATTTTTTAAATCGTGTTGAAACTTAAGGATTTGCTATCATTAATTCCCAAAGTTATATGTAGATTGCGTGTTGAACTTAAGAATTTCTAGAAAAATTACACTTTCAATCTCGTTTTAGTCTTGAAAATTTTGAAAATCACCCTTATGGTCCTTAAGAATTCGGTAATTGCCTTTTGGTCCCTTAATTATAGAAAATTGCATTTTAGACCTCATATTTTTGAAATTTGCACAATTATCCCTCAATAATTTCGAGTCCCCTAAAAATCCCTTAGTTATGATTTTCTTTAATTTTGGCCCTAAAACTTTTTATTTGGAATCAACCCATCCTTTACATAAAATAAGGCACAAAATTAAGATCACTTCCTTTGGCTTCTAAAATCATAACTTACATCCACTAGGGTAAAACATGCAACCTAAATTCCACTAGGTTAGATCTTGTTCACAAATCAATTCTATTAACCAATTTAACATTTCATGTAATAATCAGCAATATAAAAATGCTAAATGACTAGGTTACCCGTGATGAGTGTAGTGTCTGCCTCTTCCTCAGCTTCCTCGGCATTCATAACATATGCTCGTGCCGTAGTAGCTTCTTTCCTCTTCGGGCAGTCGTTAGCTTTGTGTCCATCCTCCATGCAGTAGAAACATTTAAATGATCCCCATTCACATTTGCCAAGATGTGGACGGTTGCACTGTTTGCATGGTTGCCTCTCAGCAGGCTTTGGTGCTCAAGGATTCTGTGGCTTTGGTGGTGCTGGCTTCTTGACTGGACATTGTATACCACCTGATACGATCCCGCCCACGAGATCTTTGATTTGTCCCGATCTTTGAAACAAGTAATTGATAGGTGTGATAATCGCCTCTAGATCACGCGGTCTAGCAACAACTAATCAACGATAGGAATAATTGCGTTCAAGAGAACCTCCAAAGAACCCGTCCTTGGCAACCCTCGTGAAGATCGATCGACAAACGCCACAATAGATAAATCTTTTGATAAGTTTGATTTGATACGACGCAAAAGTTATAGCGAAACTTAAGCTTGTTTTTGAGAGAATTCTCAAAGAAAAGTTTTATAAACTCAATCAATAATGAACAAAAGTTGTCTACAATGATAGATTTTCGAGTATATATTGTTCACAAGTCTCAAAGATATCAAATCTAGTTATCAAAATAATTAAAACTCTAATTTAGGAAAAATATTCTCGCCTAAAACTAAAGGACACAGACCCCATGTATGCCTTCGGATGAGGGTCCGTGTACACTAGGCCAAAAATATTCTCCGGAATCACCACGCTAACTCGTCTTCTCTCATCGTCATCTCGACCCTGATCCAGCCCCACCTGTTGTCATGCACACATACAAAACAAGACAACAGCCGGATAACTCCGGTGAGAATACATCCCAGTATAAAACATGGTAAACATGTATATACATAAAATAATTCATGAAACATGCTGTTACGAATAAAATCGAAACATTAGATTTCATAAGCTATGAAATCTAATCACACAACAAGCATGCACTTCAAATCAACCAACCATGCATATAACCAATCTAAATCATAAAAACATGCTAGCACAATTGGAAGCAATAATGATGGGTCCTATGATCTAGGAACCACATCCATATAAGCATGCAGTCCTAATCAAATCACGTCTAGACTTGACTCGACTAGAACTCTAGGGATCCCGGTGTGAATAAGACGTCACTACCTACCCTCCAATCGGGGTAATGAACGTCTCATTCCTAGACTTCGGTCTGAGCTGTATCAACGGCGGCAATAAGAGTAATACCTACTCTTATGCTGAGATACACCGAAACGTCTAGATATTTGACAATGCCTGTCAAAGACTTTCCTATCTTAACTGCAATGAATAACAATCTGTAAACAAAGCATAATCATATTCATAACTGAATATCACAATTATCTTACCTGCTTGAATACAGATTCTATAATCAAAGCATAATCAGATAACAATATAACCAATAATCTAGTATGTGATTTTATTGGGAAACTCAAATTAATCTAATTTGAGTTATGCGTCCCAAATATCACATGAATTATACCTTTGTCGTCCCCGTCTGATGAAGACGAAGTCTCGAAGTCGAATTTGTTCATCCCTGATCTGAAACGACAATAACAAATACACTGTATCAATGTGTAGCTCAAAACACAATCTGTTCTGATCAATACCCAATTCAGTACAAAATCTGATCACATCAACAATATCACGAGATAACAGAAACCAATAATGAATCTGATCAATCTGTACCAACTGATGTTTAGACGGCATAACACTACAGTCTTGTAACCCCGTCAGTTTTAACATCACAATTACACTACCAGAATTCCTAATAAATCTCAGTACAATCTATAACTTCAGTATCTGTACACTTGAAAATGAATAACAGCATAATTCTGATAGCAATCTCAATCAAATCAACTCTAACATTCATAACAATTCTCTAAACAATCTGTTTCTAAATCTGACTTCGATTCTACAATATCTACGGTAGTAGAAACGCTATATCTGAATCATATGCAATTCTGACAACATCATAAAATCAAATCTTGTCTAAACGTAACAAAACTTACGTCCAATTGTAGCTATCGTTGCCAGGAACTCGGTACTATACTTAGATTCAAAATCAGACAGGTGGCTTAAAGTAAAAAGGCGTGAGAATTTCTTAGCTTCCTCCTTCCTCGATTTCCTTTCTTCTTTCTGAAGAAGGAATCGCATATATATATATATATATACACGTTGCATTCCCAAGAGATCCAGCAAACAAAAGACACAGACCCCGTGTAGTCCTCCGTGCATGGGTCCGTGTAGGCTCGGTTTTCTTCATTGTCGATTGTGATGGACACGGACCCCCCCATGTACAGGTCCGTGTACAGGTCCGTGTATCCTCGATCGACAAAAATTATGCTTGAATAATGTTCTTTTGATCTCCAAACATACTCCCATGCATCACGAGCCCCTCTTCCATGATCATCACTCCTTGTAGTGCCTCTTTGAATTTATTTCCAACCATTAGCACGTCATGCCCGGCCAGATTCATATCAACAAGAAATTATCATGAGACTGACTTAACGTGTAAATATCATGACATGAGTAAATATAATACGTGCATAACTGAATTGGAATTCATAAGTGGAATGTTTGCTCAATCGAGCCCCGTCATAAAATAACATGTCATAAATTTTCTGTTGAGATTATGTTCTACGCTAGTGGCCCCTGAACTGAACCGGTAAGTGACCACCGGGTGAAGTAATAATCGTCTGATCACACTAATGCCACAGTATACTGGGTGGAACTGAACTGAACTGAACCGGTGAGTGACCACCGGGTGAAGTAATAATCCCATGATAGTGAAGTGGCCTCAAGCAATATCACATAAATCTCAAAAATGAATATTTTATATTTTTATGCACGTAATATAATTAAATAACGTAATTAAATATCCTGTGTTAATTTTAACAAATGGGTTGGATCGTTCCCAGGCTCGCTGCGACTTAAATCTAACATGAAAAATATGCAAATGATTTTACTTGACCAAACTTTGTAATTGACTCCAAAAACGAGACAATTACGCCCAATGACTTAGTACTTAATCATGACTCCGTGCCAACCCGAACCAACACCGAACCATCATTTATTCATGATTAAAATACACCTAAAATGATGAAACAGTGCTCCTAAAATGATACAAGTAGAAATTTTGGTGAATGGAGGCCAAAACATGAAACGCTCTTTCGAGAGTCAATTTGGCACATCGCATCGTAATTTCTCGTAAGACCTCTAAACTTGACCAAATCACAAACGGCCAAAAACATGACCTTCTAACTTGATGAAACACTGTCTAGTCCAAGGCCATAGGCTAAAAGCCAACAAGAACTCGAAAACACGCCTCTGAACCGAAGCACACTTGCTGTCAAAAATATACAACCGCTGTGTTTGCATTTCCTTGCGTTGTTTGCTAGGCTAATGGCCATTGCAGCTTGAACCACCGACCAAAACCTCTTAAAAACATCCTAAGGAATGGTTTGAACCATGGCTAAGGGCCCTAGGCCAGCCACAATTCAAACCACACCAGAAATGCGCCGCACGTCCCACCCGAGACAAAATTTGTGCGTGCGGCGAGGACGGGTTCGCTTGCTGTCACGGACCATTCCAATGCCCATTTTATTGACCATGGCACGATCTAGACATCATGAGGTATGGAGTGAACCAGGGCTAAGGGCCAGAGGCCAACCGAGATTCACCCCAAACATCAAAACAGGGAAATACACATGCAGTAAAAAGGAAGGGTAGAAGGCGGCTGTTCTTGTTTTGATTTGAAAACTGATTCCATCGTGGACTAAGCCTCAAAAGGGCGACTTGGTCATCTCTTAGACATAACATGGAGGTGTTCTAACCATGGCTATAGCCCGTAGGGCAGCCAAGGTCAGGAGCATCCTCCTTTGACAGCAACCAAGAAAAATCGAACACAAGTGACAATAGGGACGTTTTGCTGACGTTTCTAAATTTCCAGCGGGTATGGGGCTTGAAAGAATGGACCAATATGATCCTAACATGTCCTAGTACATGTCTAGAAGCAGCTTTGGGAGTCTGGACACGAGCCAACCACCTGTACTAAAAAAAAAACCAAACCGTGAGGTAGCAATGAAGAGGGCCGAAAAATCTGTGTATGTTTCACTCAAAATTTCAGTCATGTGATTTCGGTTTTTGCTAAAAAAATCATGAGTATGATGTTTCAAAATATTAATATGGATTGATTGAAGAGTGGAAGAACAATATAGACATGCCTGGATTTTTTTAAAGAAAACAAAATAAAACAACGACGGGGCGCGGAGGAGGCGGAGCGCTTCGCTTTTTTCACTTTTCCTCTCTATTTTTCTATGGCTACATCAAGATTTTCTCTCTTGTTTAAGCTCTGAAATTTCGAATAATGGAGAGAAGAAATGAGTCTATGAGATGAAGGAAAGGTTGCAAGATAAAGGGAGCAAATAATCTTTTCTATCTTTGATTTTGAGAGATGAGGAAGGGAGAATGATATCAAAGATTTGAGGTTGATATTCTAGGGTTCATGGCCGATTTTATCATCATTAAAAAGGAGGGAAAAGTTGCTAGATAAACATGGTAAAATTATTGCTTAAATATTAATTAGTGGTAAATAAAATTTAAATGGAAGGGAAAAATATTTCTTAATATTGTATTTTAAGTATTTAATGTTTTATCTACCCATTCAATATTTTAGTGAATTAAGAAATTAATTATTGAACTTTATTTTCTACCTATCTCAAATTATATAAATAATTCCTCAAGCTTTCTTTTACATTAAATTAACTTATTATTTAACTTAAATAAATTATAGAAATTATTTCTTAACATTAAATTTTTTCTCAAACTCCAACTCCAGTCCGGCCTCACTCAATTAACTGAAAAGGTAACAATTAAACTACTGCAATAAAATAATTAAATTTAAAGAAAATAATTTAAATTCTCATGCAATAAAATCATATTTAAATACTAGAATTATGCATGGCTTATACGTAGTCTAATTTACGGGTTCTACAACCCTCCCCCCTTAAAAGTAATTTCATCCTTGAAATTAAAACTCACCGAATAACTCGGGATACTGACTCCTCATCTCTGGCTCAGACTCCCACGTAGCTTCCTCCTCTGAATGGTTAAGCCATTTGACTTTCACTCGCTTAACCAGCTTGTTCCGAAGCTTCTTCTACTGTCTGTCTAAGATCTGCACTGGTCTCTCTTCATAAGACAGGTTCGGAGTAAGCTGCAACGGCTCAAAGTTCAAGACATGCGTAGGATTTGCCATATACTTCCTCAGCATAGAGACGTGGAACACATTGTGTACTCCGCCCAGATTCGACGGAAGAGCAACACGATAAGCTAACGTCCCAACTCTGTCGAGGATCTCAAATGGTCCAATGAATCTCGGACTGAGCTTTCCTTTCTTTCCAAAGCGCATAACACCCTTTATAGGTGTTATCTTCACAAAGACATGGTCTTCGACAGCAAACTCTAGATCTCTCCTCCTCTGATCCGCATAACTCTTGTGTCGTCTCTGAGCAGTCCTCATTCTAGCACAGATCTTGATTACTACATCGGCAGCCTGCTGAATAATCTCTGGCCCAACTCTGATCTCTCCCCTACTTCATCCCAATGAACAGGAGATCTGCACTTGCGACCATAGAGTGCTTCATACGGTGCCATACCTATAGAAGACTGAAAACTGTTGTTATAAATGAACTCTACCAATGGAAATTTCGACTCCCAACTCCTTGAGAAGTAAATAACACAACCACGGAGAAGATCCTCCAAATCTGAATAACTCGCTCTGACTGACCAACAGTCTGAGGGTGGAAAGCCGTGCTAAACAACAACTTCGTACCCATGGTCGAATGCAAACTCTTCCAAAACGAGGAAGTGAATCTGGGGTCTCTGTCAGACACGATCGAAACTGGGATACCATGAAGTCTGTATATCTCGCGGATGTACAACTCTGCATACTGAGTCATGGTGAAAGTCGTCTTAATAGGCAAGAGGTGCGCTGATTTTGTAAGGCGTGTTAGAGTAGGTGCCCGTCAAGCTAAGTGTTGGCCGAGTGTTCACAATGAAACTCTATGTATAAGCAATCTTTATTTTAATAATATTTGAAATTATTGTTTTGGCAAATCTTTATCTGTATACCCATGCTAGTTGCATAGATAAAGACCTTGAATATACAAATAGTAGAAAGAATATGAGATGCTCATATGATGAGTATCATGAAACTCATATTTGGAATACTGTATATTTTAAACAGTTCCTAGTCGATTCAGCCGCCGCTAAGAAGGATATAGGCCGCTAGAGTTCGAGACTAGTATCTGCGATGTGATTACCATGTTTCATTGGTAGGGGACATTGTGATGTCCGAGCATGCAGATAGGTTCTCTTGGTAGAGTGCACTGAACAACCCTCCATAAAGGACTTTCCAAGTGGTTCTCACTTATCGAGTGGAAACGTCCTAGTTTATGGTTGTACACCATTAGTCCTTATGACCCGGGACAACATTGAGACTCTATGTGCTAGAATTACACTTTGACTTGTTTACCGACACTCATGGGGTCATCAGGTGGCAAGGTTGGGTGTTCTATCGAAACATATAGGAGTCGATGCATTGTAGTCGGGATTCACCGCTTACCTTCGGGTATGGATATCCTATGTGTTATCATATGTATGTAGATTGAAATCTCTAATCAGAGTATGGTGGTAATTATGAAAGAGGTTTCATAGATTACACCATCGATGAAACTACGACATGACACATAGTATCGATTCATTGACAACTCTCGATAAACCAATGGTTGTCGAATCGATCGGGATATATGAGTTGAAGGGACCGTACTGTACGCTAACCATAAATGAATGGTTCTTGCATGCACTATCATTTGATACCTAGGGAATCATGTAAGCGATGCTGCTAGGCGTTTAACATGGTTGGTTGGGTACTATCAGACTTGAGTTCTGACATTCTTGTTATCAAGGAGTTGATAAGTAAGAATGGAGCAATTGGTGTATGCTCATATAAGGACATGTTTAGTCCGAATCACATGGAGATGTGAACCCACGGCTAGTTGTATCAATGAACCATTGAGGGCCACACAAGTACTAGCTTTCTAGATCCCGTTGAGAAGAGAAATAGTTCAATGTGTTGAACGGCTTATAAAGGAGTTTATAAGCGTAAGGAAAATTAGAATTATGACTTATATAAAGGAGAAATTAGTTCAATGTGTTGAACGGCTTATAAATGAGTTTATAAGCGTAAAGACAAAATAGAAGTATGACTTCTATGAGAGAAATGTAAATTTTAATTTATGGAAGTGTTCCTACATTAAAAGTTGGCCAAACAAATAATGTATTTGAAAATTGTGATTTTCATAAACATTATTATGGACTAAATTAAATTAATTCAAGTGTTGAACTAATCAAACACTAGTGGGCCTAGTAGAGTCCAAATAATTAAACTAATTCAATTGTTAAATTAATTAAACAATATTGGGTCTTGTAGAGCCCAATTAGAAATAATTATTAGACTAGTGGGCTTGAGTAAAATCAAGCAATGGTTAAATGGTCTCAAATGTGTTTCGGACATTTAAATAAAAGTCCATGGGCTTTGTAATTGTTACAAACCCAAAAAGAAAGGCATGCAAGGGAGGTGAAAGGTTGGGAGACAAAATTTTCTATTATCTAAGCATGGAATGTGTTGGAAACGAAATTCCGACGTTTGACAAAAGATTGACCAACTGATTCTAGCAACTGAATTGGACTAACTGATCGACGTAACTGAACACGTCATCAGTCAACTGATCGCTTCAACTAAAGTATATTTCTTCGTCAACTGATCTTTACTAGTTGATCTCTCAGCTGTACACTTCATCAGTTGACAGCGAAAACCGACATATAGTACAGCTATCTGCAACTGGTAGTGGCTCGCCGCATTTCAGAAATGAACAATGTACTATTGTCAGGATATATCGACGTGGCAATCAACGGTTAGAATATTCAAATATCTTTAAGGTTAACGTGGAGAGGGAAGCCTATAAATAGTCGAAGGCAGCAGCTGAAGTATCATCGCATTCTCAGTCATCTTACTTGCTGTTACGCTGCAAAAATATCCGCTCACACTCAGGAATCAAGCTCACGCTTATCAGTTTTATCAGTAGTATTCTAGACTACGCTCTTGAGCTTTCATAGCACTTTGTAATCGATTGATAGAATTTCTAAATTGTGCTAAGATCAGTTACGATCTGTAAAAGTGTTGTATACTAAGAGTTTCAGTATTGGCAAAGTGATAAGTCCAAACTGAAGTGGGTCAGTATACTGATTTGTATTTGATCGAAGTCTTTTAGTGAAAATCCTATCTACGTGATAGAAGGGGTGACGTAGGAGTTGTTCAAGTCTCCGAACATCCAGAAACAAATTGTGTTGTTATTACCTTCAGTTATTATTTTCAGCTAGACACTCTATCCTTCAGTCAGTTAGTTTTCCGCAACTGTTTATTCAGTTTAACTGATTGTTGTTGACCGAAAGAAAATTTTAGATTCAGTTTGTAATACAACTGAAATCAGTTTGTCGAAGAATTATTTTAATCGTGCAGTGTTTATTCAACCCCCCCCCTTCTAAACACTCTTCACCCGATTCACCGATCCTTTCAAGTGGTATCAGAGCAAGTCATATCCTTTCAAAAGAATATCTATAATCAAATTGCTCACTATGTCTTCATTCAACAAGATTCCCATGTTCTCTAGAGAAGATTTTGACGATTGGAAGATCAGGATGCAGGCTCATCTAGCTGCACAGGATGATGACATGTGGTACGTTATAACTGACGGACCCATGAAGATTTTGAAAGCCAACACAGCAGTTGCAATCACAGATGGGGCACCTCACCATATTGAAAAGCCCAGAGATGAATGGACTGTTGAAGGCAAGAGAAAAGCTAATTTGGATAATGTAGCAAAAGACATATTGTACAAAACACTGGACAAAGTGACGTCCAGTAAAATCAAGATGTGCAAAACAGCCAAAGAGATTTGGGAGAAATTAATCCAGCTTTGGGAAGGCAATGAACAAACCAAAGAAAACAAGCTATCTGTTGCTGTACAAAAGTTCGATAACATCAGAATGAAAATTGGAGAAACGATGCATGAATACGATGAGAGAACCAACTGCATCATCAACGAACTGAATGCACTTGGAAAGGTTTATACCGATAAAGAAGTAGCATTGAAGGTTATCAGAGGTCTTCCCAAAGAATGGGATGTGAAAACCATGGCTATGAGGGAGTCTAAAGATCTGAACAAAGTTGAACTCCATGACTTGTTTGCTGACTTAAAAGCATATGAGTTTGAACTGCAAACTCGAGAAGGAGAACCATCTACCCCAGCAGCAACTACTGCCTTAGCTGCTGTGAGATCAGAATCAACTGGTTCCGTTGAGAAAGCCGCAGATCAATTAAGCAATGACGCCATGTCATTGTTCATCAGGAAATTTGGGAGATTCATGAGGAAGAATCAAGGAAATTTTCAGAAGCAGTACCAAAGAAACAATCCCAGAGAAGAGTCCAATGCATGCTACAACTGTGGCAAACCTGGTCATTTTATTGCTGACTGTCCCAAGCCTAAAAAGGATAGTCAAGCTTCGACTGAAAGAAAGAAGAAAGTGTATGAGCATAAGAGGAGATCTAAGGACGATAAGAAGCCTTACAGAAAGAAGCATGAAGTACTCCTAGCTGAGGATAGCAAAGCCAAATGGGCAGAGACTGACAGCGAAGAGTCAGAACCAGAAACCTCTTGTAGCTCTAGTGAAGATGAGGAAGAAGTGAGTGCTTGATGGCTAATGACACAGAAGTTCATTCAAGCAGCCAACAGGTATTTGACTTCAGTTCAACTGATTTCACAAGAGAAGAACTTATTTCGACTCTTCATGACATGGTTAGTGAATATCAAAAGCTTGCCTTATCATTTGAAAAGGCCAGAGTAGAGCAAACTGATCCCTCTGACAATAAGACAACAACTGTTGTATCAGTTGAAATGTTGAGTCTAAAAAGGGAGATTGCCGAACTCAATACTGAAAGGATCAAGAATCAATTAATGATTCAAAAGTTAACGCTTGAAAATACAAAGCAAACTGAGCTCATTCAGGCTTGGAATAAATCATCCGTTGCATTGACTAATATACAGAACTCTCAGAAATCATTTACTGATAAAACTGGCTTAGGGTTCAGTAACCAGGATTAAATACCTTCCAAAGATATTCAACTAAAACTGAATAAGGACAAAGGGAAATATATTCACTTTGTCAAATCAGTTATGGTACAAGAACATGTTGAGCTGAGTAAACTGATTTAACAGCCGACTCATAATATGAGCAAGGGCAAAAGATGTGGTATTGGTTACAGTCCAAGAGTTGTGACTGACTCACGAAGTCAGCCACCAAAATCTTTCAGCAAAAACCATTCAAGTGGCTATTCAAATTACTACAGCAGCAGGCCAGTTCAGAAAAGATACTGGCTGAACAATCAGTCGAAAAAGGACAAATCACATGTTGTACCTTCTACATACCATACATCACACACACACAGGCTGGGAAAGACAATTTGGAATACAGCAACTGGACGGTCAGTTAGACTGATCCAAGTTTGGATTCCTAAAGGACTAATCAACTTTGGACCCAAATAGAAAAGGGTACCAAAATCTTATCTTGTGTTTGATTGCAGGTAATAGGTACAAGCATTGGATCTATATGGTATTTGGACAGTGGATGTTCACGCCACATGACTGGAGATTCAAATTTATTATCTCAACTGACTAAGTACACTGGACCAAACATCAGTTTTGGAGATAAATCTAAAGGTAAAACTGTGGGTAAGGGTTAGCTTATTCATGGTAATTTCACCATTAATGATGTTTTATTAGTTGAGAATCTCAAGTATAATCTGATCAGCATTAGTCAGTTATGCGATAATGGATTCTCAGTTCAGTTTGACAAACATTCTTGTTCAGTCAAAAACTCAACTGAAGAGATCATCCTAAATGGCAAAAGGTGTGGAAACACTTACAAAGTCAGTTGGAATGATCAACCTTATGCACCAGTATGTTTTTTTGCCTCAAAATCTTCTAAAAACTGGTTGTGGCATAAGAGATTGAACCACCTAAATTTCAAATCTATTGCATATTTGAGTAACCACGATCTTGTTACTGGATTGCCCAAAATGGATTTTATCAAAGACAAAATTTGCTCAGCATGTCAGTTTGGTAAACAAATCAAATCCTCTTTTAAGAACAAGGGTCGTAAATCTTCTTCCCGGTGCTTAGAACTGTTACATATGGATCTATTTGGTCCTATACCAGTCATGAGCTTAGGGGTAATGAAATATACCTTGGTGGTTGTAGACGATTTTTCAAGATTCACTTGGGTTATATTTCTCAAGTCCAAAGACCAAACTGCTGCTCAACTGATTAATCTTTTCAAAAGATTATTAAATGAAAAATCAGTTGGAATTGATAAAATTAGGTCCGATCGAGGAACTGAATTTATCAATCAAATTCTTTCAAATTATTTAGATATTGCTGGAATCAAGCACGAGCTCTCAGCAGCCAGAACTCCTCAGCAAAATGGTGTAGCTGAAAGGAGAAATCGGACCCTCAAAGAGGCTGCTAGAACAATGCTTGCTGATTCCTCTATCTCTCAAAGGTTTTGGGCAGAGGAAGTGAACACTGCGTGTTATACTCAAAACAGATAAATGATTAATAAAAATCATATGAAAACACCTTATGAGATCTGGCATGGAAGAAAAAGTGTGGTTTCTTACTTCAAAATATTCGGCTGCAGATGTTTTATACTTGTCAATGGTAAAACCCATTTAACAGCCTTTGATGCTAAATCTGAAGAAGGAATATTTCTTGGTTATTCTTCAGTAAGTAAAGCCTATAGAGTCGTCAACAAAAATACTTTGAATGTTGAAGAATCTATTCATGTTGTGTTTGATGAGTCTACACTAACTTCTAAGCCAACTGATACAGTTGAGCTAGCTGATAGATTTACAGATATAAGCTTGGACGATGGTAATGATGAAGAAGATATCCATCTTAATCAAAACAACCTCCAAACACCTGAACCTGATATATTGGATCAATCAGCTGAATTGGAACCAAATCTTGACAATCAGTTAGTGGAGCATACTAATGAGAATCAGTTTCCAACTGAATTAGCTCCAACTGAAACTGAAAACATTCAGTTGCCTACTGAGGAAATTGCTAATACAGAAGAAACAAATGCTGAACTTAGATGGAAGAAATCACATCCTCCAGAATTAGTGATAGGTAATCCATCTGATCCGGTAAGAACAAGAAATCAAATGCTTAACTTATTTATACATTCAGCTTTTGTGTCTCAACTGGAGCCAAAGAAAACTGATGAAGCTCTTGCCGATCCAAACTGGATAAATGCAATGCAAGAAGAGCTAAATCAGTTTATCCATAACAATGTCTGGAATTTAGTTCCAAGACCAATCTCAAAAACTGTGATAGGTACAAAGTGGGTATACAGGAACAAACTAAAAGAAGATGGATCAGTTGTGCGCAATAAAACAAGGTTGGTAGCACAAGGATATAGGCAGGAAGAAGGAATTGATTACGATGAGACTTATGCACCAGTTGCAAGACTGGAGGCAATCGGAATATTCCTAGCCTATGCCTCATTCAAAAACTTCAAAGTCTACCAAATGGACGTAAAAAGTGCATTTCTGAACGGCCAGTTGCAGGAAGAAGTCTACGTTGAACAACCCCCAGGTTTTGTCAATCATCACCTTCCTGATCATGTCTATCATTTGAACAAAGCCTTATACGGTCTTAAACAAGCTCCAAGAGCTTGGTACGAAACCCTTTCAAAATTTCAAACTGATCATGACTTTTCTGTTGGATCAGTTGATAAAACATTGTTCAAATTTTCCAAGAATGATCATATCTTACTTGTTCAAATCTATGTTGATGATATTATTTTTGGGTCAACGAACCCCAAATTATGCGAGAAGTTTTCCAATTTAATGCAGGAGAAATTCGAGATGAGCATGATGGGTGAACTAACATTCTTCCTTGGTCTACAAGTGAAACAACTGGATTCAAGAACTTTTATCAGTCAAACTAAATACACAAAGGAATTGCTGAAGAAATTTGGCATGGAATCATGTTCAGCTGCAAACACCCCTATGAGCTCATCAGCTAAATTGGACACTGATCAAGGGGGAATGTCAGTTGAGACGATGCTTTACAGAGGTTTAATAGGTTCATTACTGTACCTAACTGCTAGTCGTCCTGATATTGTGTTTGCTATATGTATGTGTGCAAGATTTCAAGCTAATCCTAAACAATCACATTTTTCTGCTGCCAAACGTATCTTGAAATATCTTAAAGGCACGCAAAATGTTTGTTTATGGTACTCTAAAAATTCGTCTTTCAATTTAGTTGGCTATTCAGATGCAGACTATGCAGGATGTAAGCTTGATCGAAAAAGCACAAGTGGATCATGTCAGTTTCTAGGAGACAGACTGATTTCTTGGTTCAGTAAGAAGCAAACATCCATAGCAACTTCCACAACTGAAGCAGAATATCTTGCTGCTGGAAGCTGCTGTGCCCAACTGCTCTGGATTCAGCAAAAACTGAAAGATTATGGTGTTGAAGCAAAGGAATCGCCAATATTCTGTGACAACACGAGTACAATTGCTATTACGTATAATCCAGTTCTTCATTCCAGGACTAAGCACATAGATGTTAGACATCACTTCATCAGATTTCATGCTTTAAAGAAGAACATCAGATTGGAATACGTATCAACTGAACAGCAAGCGACTGACATCTTCACCAAACCACTGGCTGAGACTAAGTTTTCTCATTTTCGCAATATACTTGGATTAATTGATTTATCCTAATTAATTATTATTGCTTGTAATTCTTATGTCAGCCTTACTGCCTTCTCACTGATTACTTAAATGAGTTGCTTATTCATATGAATTTTTAACTGATGTCAGTTAGCGTTTCAGTAGTTCTTGTGTTTGTATCTCATACAGATCATTGCAAGCAGGAACAAAGGAGAACAACGATAAATCAAAATAAACATTTTATTAATGGAAGCGGGTTACATTTTTCATATTTTTTCCTCCACATCAGCTATCCACATACTCAACCAAGCAGCTAGTGCTGAAGAAGAGGTTTTGCAGAAACTGTGGGAGGAAGCGATGCGGTGGAGGATCTCCAGCTCCTTCCGAAGAAAGAGTTGATAGAGATGACCATCCTTGAAGACGTCCACCCCTGCAGGAACATTCAAGAGCTCCCGCACTTCTCTTAGTTGGGCCATCCGTTTGAAGGTGGTGACTCGTCCAGAGTAGTACAGGAACTCCAACTGCTGCAACTCCTCCCAGTAGGAAAGGCTTGAGTAAAAGACTTCGTCCTCGATGGCCTCCTTTCTGGCCTGCAGTGAAAACGGAGAGACGCTTGAGCTTCCAGCACCGGCCATTCTTCTTCTCTATGAAATTATTTGCAGAGATAGTTGTGACTAACCATCTTACTCTTATTTATAGGCCAAGATGAGGGAAATGAAAGGACACTTCTTTAAGTGACGATTACTCTGCCAAGCACCAGGCTCTCTTTTAATCATTTCTGTCTATTGCCGTCATTTCTTTTCATTTATTAAGGGGGAATAATGGTCTAAGAGGTTAACTGAGAAGACAGTTGTTAGGGAATTCTCAACTGAAAGGACTCAGTTTTACTAACTGATCATTCAGTTGAATATTTTACTAATCTTCTCATATAAGTTAACTAATTAAATCTATTTTATTCCAAATCAATGACGTGACTGTCTGCTAATCTCATGATGAATTTCAGTCTATGACGTGGACTCATTTTTAACCGCTCAAATTGTACACACGCTTATAGCACACGTACACACTCTACTTTTTCAAAATTTCTACGGACTGACACGTGTCCAGAATTTGAATGGTCACGTACATATGTACCATTACCCGCCTCTATTCAGTTTCATCTTACATTTATCCACAAACTTTTGAGAGCAAGAACTATTTCATCCTTCGAATTTTCTTTCAGGAACTCACTCAGTTATCAATGGCTACCCAAATCCCGCTTTTATGCTGAACGCTATGGCCATTAATTTTGGATCCATCTTATCCTTCAGCGATGCTGAAGTCAAGAAGGTGTTTCAGAAACTTGAAGCTGCTGGACTCAAAACATTTTAGGACAATCCTCGCAGGACATTTATCCCAAAGAACTTCAGGATTTCTACTCCACTGGGATGATTGATTCTGAAGGTAACATTATCTCTACTGTCAATGGTCAGTCGCTGACCATCTCTGAAGACTCTCTTGGGGATGTATTTTCTTTACCCTCTGATATTGAAGAGATGCAAACTCTTCTCTTTGCTGATGGACGGAAGATTAAGGTTTCCGATTCTAAGAAGGAACTGAAGCATGAAATTCAGTTGCTTGCTGATGTAGTTGCTAAGGGGCTTTTGTCAACAGTTGGATCATTTGCTGCCCTCACCTTGGAAAAATTTCAAGCCATTTCTGCTATTATGGCTGACCGCAAACTTAACTGGAAGCACCTTATCTTTACCATTATGAAGAATATGTTTTTATCCTCAAAACAGTCCAAAGGATTTGCTGTTCAAATCAGTTATATGTTGAAAGTCAAGGGATTTGTGGCTGATGATTCTGAAAGGTCATCAAAATTTAAAGTGTTCAATGCAAAGAATACGATGCCACCCAAAACCAAAATGGATATAACTCCTGGTCAGTTTGTGCAAATCAAACAGGAGATTGGGACTCAGTTAACAGCTCCTAAATCAGTTAAGAAGGCCAAAACCTTGGGTCAACTGAAGGCCGCCAAAAGAAAATTATTGTTGAGTACATCTGAGTCAGAAAAGACTCCATCTCCACAGATTACGAAGAAACCAAGAACCCAAAGGGTTAAAACGACTTCGGAGGTATCCATTCCTATTGATGCAATGATTTCTTCAACTGATCAGCAGCCTATAGAAGCAGTTCCTCTGCAGATCATTCCACAAGAAGCTTCAATTGGTACCAAAAAGGAATCAATTAGGATCAAAGCTCCTCTGATTCAGATATCTCGTCCTACTGTTGTGGCACCTGCTAGACCTAAAGGCATAAAATTTGTAGAGCAGGTGGAATCTACTCGAACAGGACTGGAAATTCCTCATCTTTTGAGTACTGATAAAGGGAAAGGAAAGTTGATTGAAGAGTCCAGACCCACCAATCCAATTCAGACTCATATTGATCTTGTATGGGCGAAAGTTAACAGTTTTGCTGCTTCAAAAATTAAGTCCGTTGATGCTTGGACAACCTACCACACTGAAGTTTTCGCCAAGCAATTGAGGAAGAAGTCCGAACTGAGCAAATTCATCAAGCTGGAGGCCTTTGTGCTCAGGACAGTCAAAGCTGCCTCGATTGCTCAAGCTATGGAGAGGAAAAGTTATCTTTTTGATCAGACAAGAGTGAAGAAGTTGGCTCAAATTGTTGCCAAGCTAAAGACCAACTACTTACCTACTAGTCCTACTGCCTACGCTGATCAAGCTGTAATCACTCAGCTCAACACTGATCTCATAGGACTGCTATCTCAAATCAAGTTCTGGGAAATGAATCAAGAACTGGTTCCCTATCAAGGAGATTCAGATGATGATGACGAGGAAATATTGGAGGAAGCACCCTCTGAAAGAACAGAACCATCATCAGCCTTAGCTCTTGTTCCAACTGAAGAGCCAGCTCATGATAAGCCTCTTTCACCTAATGTTGAACAACAAATGTATACTGATGCTGAGCTTTCCTTCGCACACATCGATGAAGTTATTCAGGCCGTTGTGGAAGAATCCCAGATCAGTGCACCCATTTCTGACAAAGTTGATCACTCTGCTGATCAAATCAATCCAGAAGCAGTTCTTTCTACAGAAGAACCTGTTCAGCCAGATCCATCTACTGATCAACTTATCTCAACTGATGTGCCAGTTGATTCTTCGATCCCTTCAACTGATATGCCAGTTAATTCTATTGATCACTCTTTAGAGGCACCAGTTTCAGCTGTGTCACCATCTGCTGAACCAAATCCTCCTTCACCACCTCGGGATCAAGGAGAAATTACTACTGCTGATACTTCAGTTCGAGATGCTGCTGAAACAATCTCGACTGATCAAGCCTTGATAATTTCTGAACATACTACAAGTGAACCAAGCACTTCTCGACAATCTCATCCTCCATCTTCCGCAGATTTTGATCTTGTTTTTGAAGAGGTTCAAAATATGCAAGACAGTATGAGTCAATTGATTTCTGCCATCTCGAAGATTCAAAACACTCAATTATCGCATACTCTGAAGTTGGACGATAATCAGGAATCGTTAAAAAGTCTGAAGGATATTAAATCTGCTGTTTCGGCTCTCTCTTTCGCCATCAATGACATTCAGAAAAATAGAGGAATTATTTCAATCTTGACTGCCACTCAAAACTCTATTAACCGACGGGTCGACAGCATGGAGTCAATTATGTCAAGAAAAGTGGAACTGCTACAAATCACTATGACTACTGCTATCGATAACATCTTTACCTCTGTCAAGCTCCTTTCTACTGATGTTGGGAAGATATCTCTCAAGATGGAGCAGTTTGACAAAAAGGGGGAAGAAATAAAGGAGATCTTAGAGCAGCAGAAGAAACAACAATAGGCGCTGTATCTATTGCATTTATTTTTGAAGAAACATGAATTCAGTTGATTCAGTTAATTATTTTATCTACTTTTCATTCAGTCAAGTATCTTTCACTATAGTTTTGTCAAACACCATAAATGGGGAAATTGTTGGAAACGAAATTCCGGCGTTTGACAAAAGATTGACCAACTGATTCTAGCAACTGAACTGGACTAACTGATCGACGTAACTGAACACGTCATCAGTCAACTGATCTCTTCAACTAAAGTATATTTCTTCGTCAATTGATCTTTACTAGCTGATCTCTCAGCTGTACACGTCATCAGTTGACAGCGGCAACCGACATTTAGTACAGCTATCTGCAACTGGTAGTGGCTCGCCGCATTTCAGAAATGAACAGTGTACTATTGTCAGGATATATCGACGTGGCAATCAACGGTTAGAATATTCAAATATCTTTAAGGTTACTGTTGAGAGAGAAGCCTATAAATAGTCGAAGGCAGCAGCTTAAGTATAATCGCATTCTCAGTCATCTTACTTGCTGTTACGCTGCAAAAATATCCGCTCACACTCAGGAATCAAGCTCACGCTTATCAGTTTTATCAGTAGTATTCTAGACTACGCTCTTGAGCTTTCGTAGCACTTTGTAATCGATTGATAGAATTTCTAAATTGTGCTAAGATCAGTTACGATCTGTAAAAGTGTTGTATACTAAGAGTTTCAGTATTGGCAAAGTGATAAGTCCAAACTGAAGTGGGTCAGTACACTGATTTGTATTTGATCAAAGTCTTTTAGTGAAAATCCTATCTGCGTGATAGAAGGGGTGACGTAGGAGTTGTTCAAGTCTCCAAACATCCAGAAACAAATTGTGTTGTTATTACCTTCAGTTATTATTTTCAGTTAGATACTCTATCCTTCCGTCAGTTAGTTTTCCGCAACTCTTTATTCAGTTTAACTGATTGTTGTTGACCGAAAGAATATTTTAGATACAGTTTGTAATACCACTGAAATCAGTTTGTCGAAGAATTATTTTAATCGTGCAGTGTTTATTCAACCCCCCCTTCTAAACACTCTTCACCCGATTCACCGATCCTTTCAGCATGCAACCTTTTTACTTTAACTTTTCCCACAACCAAAAAAAATGTCTCTCTTTCTCTCCTAGCATGAATAGTGGCCGAAATTACTATTCATTCTCCTCCATTTTTTTGCTTCTTCAATTGTTGAGGAAAGCCTACACTTCTCAAAGAAAAATCCTCTTAGTTTTCTAGTGCAAATTAAGAGGGGATCTACCTAGTTGGTGGTGGGCTTAATAGTTGAGCAAGGAGTGCTCAAAGGAAGCTTGAAGATAGTTTCTACGATTGAAGAGCTAAGGTGTTTACACCTTAGTTGGAGCCATACATTAATCCTTACGATTGATAGGTAAAATTCTAAACACACTATGTCTGACAAAGTTGAGATTTTGTATATGCTACACCTAGTACAAGGTGGCCGAAATCTAACATGTATATTTCGAAAAAATTTTGCTTCCATTGCGTATTCGGGCACCTTAATCGATCCCCATTCAAGACGATCTACAATCACCCAGATAGCATTTGACCCTCTCACTTCCTTCGACGAACCGGTCACAAAGTCCATAGTAACATTCTTCCATTTCCACTCGGGAATTGGAAGAGGCTTGAGCAGACCTGCTGGTCTCTGATGCTCCGCTTTCACAAACTGACGAGTCAGACACTCGGATACAAATCGTCTGATGTCCTTCTTCATTACGGGCTACCAATACAACAACTGCATATCTCTGTACATCTTCGTACTCCCTGGAAGAATATAATACGGTGACATGTGGGCCTTTGATAGAATATCTGCTCGGAGAGAATCACTGCTAGGAACCTACATCCTGTCTCGGTATCTCACAATGCCGTCACTAACTGAATACAAGACACTGCCATTGGTCTCATCCCTCTGCTTCCACTTTGCCAACTGCTCATCTGCTGACTGACCACTGTGAATACGGTCTAGAAGGGAAGACTGAATCGTCAAGGTAGATAGACGGGGAATTCTACCTCGAGGATAAGTCTCTAGATCAAACCTCTGCATTTCAGACTGAAGAGGCCTCGAAATCGCTAGATGAGTCATCACTGCGACTTTCCTGCTCAGAGCATCTGCAACTACATTAGCTTTACCCAGGTGGTAGCTAATGTCAAAGTCATAATCCTTCACAATCTCCAACCAACACCTCTGTCGCATATTCAGTTCCTTCTACGTAAAGAAATACTTGAGGCTCTTATGGTCGGTGAAGATCTGGAACTTCTCTCAGTACAAATAATGCCTCCAAATCTTCAAAGCAAAAACTACGGCTACCAACTCCAGATCGTGGGTCGGGTAATTCTTCTCATGGGTCTTCAACTGAAGAGACGCACACGCTATCACCTTTCCATGCTGCATCAATACTGCGCCCAAACCGAGCTTCGAAGCATCAATATACAGAACAACTCACCGGGCCCTGACAGAATGGCCAATACTGGTGCTGAGATAAGAGCTTGCTTCAAAGTATCGAAGCTCTTCTTACACTCACTGCTCCACACAAATTTAGCATTCTTCTTAGTCAATGATGTGAGTGGAACTACGATGGAGGAAAATCCCTGAATAAACTTCCGATAATATCCTGCTAGGCCAAGGAAACTACGGATTTCTGATGCATTCTGCGGGACAACCCAAACTCTGGCTGCTGCAACTTTCGCTAGATCTACCTCAATACCAATGCTAGAAATGATGTGGCCCAAGAACGCCACCTTCTCTAACCAGAACTCGCATTTACTGAACTTCGCGAATAACTTATGCTTCTGCAAGGTCTGCAAAACTGTGGTCAAATCTCTGCTGTGATCACCCAGATTCTTTAAGTAGACGAGAATGTCTTCTATGAACACTATCACAAACTGATCAAGATACGGCTTAAATACGCGATTAATGAGATCCATGAAGATCGCTGGCACATTCGTCAGACCGAACGGCATCACAAGGAACTTGTAGTGGCCATAAGGAGTCCTAAAAGCAGTCTTGGAATCATCGGCATCTCATGCAATCCTACTGCAATTCTTTGTTCAACATCTTAGCCCAAAACATTAAATCCCAAATATAAACTTAAAACTTAAAGGTAGCTGTCATAAGCATTGTCTCCGGGTTCGTCTCTATAGCATGGAGAGCAAAAACTCTTCCTTGGGTAGGCAGATTCCTCTGAGGGCACTGCGGCAGCAAGTGGTCTGGACCACTTGTAACACTTTGGGCCATACATACACGCTCCAGCATGGCGGCGTGTGCACTTAGGACAGACTGGATGCTCAAAAGTCTTTGGGACTGGGCGTACCCGCTGCTGCTACTGCTGATGCTGACCTCTGTTTATAGGAGAGCCGTGGGCCTCTTATTCTGATGCTGCTCCTGAGGAGGAGGAGGGTGGTGTGGTACTGGAATCGGTCGCTTACGCTGGCAATACCTTTCAACGTCACGTTGGTCCTGCTCTGCAGCTAGATCTCTGGAGACGGCAACATCATAAGTAGTAGGGCCAGCCACCCTAGCATCACGGCGCAAGATCGTCCGTAGTCCGTCCAGAAAGCGTCTCAACTTTTCTAAAGCATCATTCGCAATTAGGGGCACGAAATGGCAACCCCTCTCAAACTTACGGATGAACTCCATAACAGTCAGATCTCCCTGCCTCAGGGTCATGAACTCCCTGGTCAATGTGGAACGCACTTCGTGAGTAAAATATTTGGAGTAAAATACCTCCGTGAATCGTGTCCAGCTCAACGTAGCCAGGTTCAGGGCTACTGACGCTCCTTTCAACCATAAACGGGCATCTCCCCCGAAAAGATATGTGGCACAACGAATTCTGTCTGCATCCCCAAGCTCCATAAACTCGAAGATAACCTCGAGGGACTTAATCCAGCCCTCGGCAATCATGGGATCCGTCGTCCCTGAAAACTCCTTCGGCCTCATCTTCATGAAGCGCTCATAAGTAGCCGCAGTCCCTGTCGGCCTGGCTGCCACACCATTGTTCCCCGCAAACTGTGCGGAGAACTGAGTCATCCTAGCTAGCATCTGGGCATTCATGTCAGGTGGAGGGGCTGGAAGTCCCTGCCTCTCCTGCCTCTGCTCCTCACCGTCCTCTTAGCGAGGCTCGTCATTTCTAGTGTGCTCGAGAATGCGTCTAGGGGGCATACTGTTCCATACATAACCCATATGTAACCAACATGCATAATTCCATAATTTATTTAAATTTAAATACTGTACAATAAAAATCTGGACGTAAAATATGTCATGAAAACATGCTGTTAAATAATTCATGCTTTAAATAAAATGCGTAAATGTAAAACTTACAGACCGAAGACGTGACTTCATGAGCTTCTCGTGGTCAGTTGTAGTACAACCCTTTACAAGAACATAGGCTCTGACACCAGCTGTAATGGCCTAAAAATTCGTGTTTGAAAATTTACGGAAAAATTTAAAATTTTCTCTTTAACTAATTAAAATGCCTCTTTAAATAAATAAACTATTAAAAAGATTCAATATTTAAATATTCGAAATAGCAGCGGAAGTAATTATTGTTTGAAAAATAACAAATCCAACAAAAATGACATGTTTGAGCATAAAATTGGTAAATGCTGAAAATGAGGTCCTCGGGTTCCACCTACTGCTGACCCAAGATGGCTCACTGGTCCCCGCCCTCGATCCCAACCTCATCAGTACCTACAACAATCAAGTCTAGTGAGTCTAAAGACTCAGCATGCATACATCATAAATAAGAAGTAAATATAATAAAATTTCATGCAACATGAAATTATCATGAGACTGGCATAACGTGTAAATATCATGACATGAGTAATTATAATACGTGCATAACTGAACTGGAAATCATAAGTGTAATGCTTGCTCAATCGAGCCCTGTCATAAAATAACATGTCATAAATTTTCTGTTGAGATTATGTTCTACGCTAGTGGCTCCTGAACTGAACCGGTAAGTGACCACCGGGTGAAGTAATAATCGTCTGATCAGTGTAATGCCACAGTTTACTGGGTGGAACTGAACTGAACTGAACCGGTGAGTGACCACCGGGTGAATTAATAATCCCATGATAGTGAAGTGGCCACAAGCAATATCACATAAATCTCAAAAATGAATATTTTATATTTTTATGCACGTAATATAATTAAATAACGTAATTAAATATCCTGTGTTAATTTTACCAAATGGGTTGGATCGTTCCCAGGCTCGCTGCGACTTAAATCTAACATGAAAAATATGCAAATGATTTTACTTAACCAAACTTTGTAATTGACTCCAAAAACGAGACAATTACGCCCAATGACTTAGTATTTAATCATGACTCCGTGCCAACCCGAACCGACACCGAACCATCATTTAGTCATGATTAAAATACACCTAAAATGATGAAACAGTGCTCCTAAAATGATACAAGTTGAAATTTTGGTTAATCGAGGCCAAAACATGAAACACTCTTTCGAGAGTCAATTTGGCACAAAGCACCGTAATTACTCGTACGACCTCTAAGCTTGACTAAATCACAAACGGCCAAAATCATGACCTTTCTAACTTGATGAAGCACTGTTTAGTCCAAGGCCATAGGCTAAAACCCAACCAAGAACTCGAAACACGCCTCTGAACCGAAGCACACTTGCTATCAAAAATATATAGCTGCTGTGTTTGCGTTTCCTTGCGTCGTTTGCAAGGCTAATGGCCATTGGGGCTTGAACCACTGACCAGAACCTCTTAAAAACATCCTAAGGAATGGTTTGAACCATGGCTAAGGCCCCTAGGCCAGCCACAATTCAAACTACACCAGAAATGCGCCGCACGTCCCACCCGAGACCAATTATGCGCGTGCGGGGAGGACGGGTTTGCTTGCTGTCACGGACCATTCCAATGGCCATTTGATTGACCATGGCATGATCTAGATATCATTTGGTATGGAGGGAACCAGGGCTAAGGGCCAGAGGCCAATTGAGATTCACCCCAACCATCAAAACCGAGAAATACACATGCAGTAAAAGGGAAGGGTCGAAGGGGGCTGTTCTTGTTTTGATTTGAAAACCGATTCCATCGTGGACCAAGCCTCGAATGGGCGACTTGGTCATCTCTTAGACATAACAAGGAGGTGTTCTAAACATGGCTGTAGCCCCTAGGGCAGCCAAGGTCAGGAGCATCATCCTTTGACAGAAGAAAAATCGAACACAAGCACTACAAGAAAAAATGCTTATGGTGACATTCATAAATGTCATCATATTCAATATTTAGTGACATTTAAGTTTTAGTGACACCTCCAACAAATGTCATCTATTCCAATGTCGTCTTAAACTTACTCTCATTTTTTAATGTCATTATAAGATGTTAATGACAACTTCATACGTGTTAATAATTATTCATATAATGACAATTTTAAATGTCAGGAAAACTCATATTTAAATACATTTATAGATGCCTTGTTATTATAGTAATAATGACAAATTTATATGTCAGTTAAAATCATTTATAATGACAACTAAAAGTATCGTGTATGTTATTTATAGTGACAATAACAAATGTGAGAATATTTGGGTTGGATAAATATAGGAGGAGGGAAATTAGATAAAATAAATGTGAGAATAAAAAACATATTAGATTAGTTATCCTGACATTTTTAATTGATGTCATTTTTTATATAGAGGGAGACAATTATTTTCCGTCCTCCAATATTTATCTAACCTAAATATTCTCACACTTATTTATAGTGAAATTTTTTAGTTTTTAACGATTTTTTACGATGTGGGAAAAGTAATTGTTTCCCTCCATATAAAAGATGACATCAATTAAAAATGTCATGGTAATTAATCTAATATGTTTTTTTATTTTACATATTATTAATTTTTTACAAGTGTCATTATTAAGTATTTGTAACAACATTTGATTAAAAGTGTCTACAAAAATGTGTCACAATAGCCATTTATTGTTGTAGTGAAGTGACAATAGGGACGTGTTGCTGTCGTTTCTAAATTTCCAGCGGGTATGGGGCTTGAACGAATGGACCAGTATGATCCTAACATGTCCTAGTACATGTCTAGATGCAGCCTTGGGAGTCTGGACACGAGCCAACCACCTGTACTCAAAAAAACAACCAAACCGTATGGTAGCAATGAAGAGGGCCGAAAAATCTGTGCATGTTTCACTCAAAATTTCTGTCATGTAATTTCGGGTTTTGCTAAAAAAAATCATGAGTATGATGTTTCAAAATATTAATATGGCTTGATTGAAGAGTGGAAGAAGAATATAGACATGCCTGGATTTTGTTTTGAAGAAAACAAAAGAAAACAACGACGCGGCGCGGAGGAGGCGGAGTGCTTCGCTTTTCTCACTTTTTCTCTCTATTTTTATTTGGCTACCTCACGATTTTCTCTCTTGTTTAAGCTCTGAAATTTTGAAATAATGGAGAGAAGAAATGAGTCTAAGAGATGAAGGAAAGTTTGCAAGATAAATGGAGCAAATAATCTTTTCTATCTTTGAGTTTGAGAGATAAGGAAGGGAGAATGATATCAAAGATTTGAGGTTGATATTATAGGGTGCATGGCCGATTTTATCATCATTAAAAAGGAGGGAAAAGTTGCTAGATAAACATGGTAAAATTATTGCTTAAATATTATTTAGTGGTAAATAAAATTTAAGGAATTATCCATCATGAATGGATAGGGAAAGATATCAAAGTTTGAGGGTTGACAATTAATTAAATCCCTACCAGTGAAGTGGCCAAAAATTTTGATAATGGAAGGGAAAAATATTTCTTAAATATTTTATTTTAAGTCTTTAGTGTTTTATCTACCCAATAAATATTTTAGTAAATTAAGAAATTAATTATTGAACTTTATTTTCTACCTATCTCAAATTATTTAAATAATTCCTCAATCTTTCTTTTACATTAAATTAACTTATTATTTAACTTAAATAAATTCTAGGAATGATTTCTTAATATTAAATTTTATCTCAAATTCCAACTCCAGTCCGGCCTCACTCAATTAACTGAAAAGGTAACAATTAAACTACTGCAATAAAATAATTAAATTTAAGGAAAAGAATTTAAATTCTCATGCAATAAAATCATATTTAAATACTAGAATTATGCATGGCTTATACGTAGTATAATTTACGGGTTCTACATTTGAGGTCTAGGAGGACCCGTGTACGGCTTCTTGTTAGGCTGATTGTTATTATTCTGATGCTGTTGCCTCTTGCGCTGATTCTCAAAATCGATGTCCCTCAAAGCCTATTCGGAATGGAAAGCGTAAGTGATGGCAGTAGCACAATCCAAAGGTCGCATCATCATAACCTTTTTGCGAAGGGTAGGTGAAGGCCATCCATGAAATGCTTAAACTTCATCGCAGAATCCCAGCAATGAGGGGTACAAAATGGCAACCCCTATCAAATTTCTTTACAAACTCGGCAACAGTCGCGTCCCCCTGGATGAGGGTCATAAACTCCCTCATCAGTCATCCTCTAACATCGACAGTAAAGTATTTTTCTTCGAATATATCCTTGAAACGAGCCCAAGTGATAGTAGCAAGATCAACACTGTGCTCGGCTCCCTCCCACCATAAAGAAGCGTCATCCCTGAATAGACAAGTAGTACACCTCACTCGATCCGTATCCGCCATATCCAAATAATGAAAGTGTAACTCAAGTGAACGGATCCAACTCTCAGCAGCAAAGGGATCGGTGGTGCCAGAAAATTCCTTCGGCCCTAGCCTCCGGAACTGATCATAAATGTCGTGATGTCGCCTAGGCGCCTGCTGTAACTGCTGCTGCTGCTGTATCTCCGGCTCGAAGAGACAAGCCATGCCATCAAGAGCACGAGTAGCAGCATCCCCTGGTGGGGGTGGTGGTGGTGCATTTCCTTGATTGTTCCCTTGGTGATTCACGCTTTTTCTGCTTGGTTTCATTAACAGGGGCATGTCTAGGAGGAATTTTATCTGAATGTATTCTAATTTCTAACGTAACCAACATGCATTTAAATCTAAGTTCTCTAACCATGTGACATATCCTAAATCGTTTTAGCAATTAAAGCATGCAAGGCATAAGTACTCAAAAAGCTAATAAACATGTAACGTAAACATAATATTCATATCGTCATGCAGGTAACAACATATTAAATCACATAAAGCATGTAAAACTTGCAACTTTGAGGCTTGACGACTGATCTTTCTGGTGCTGATGGTGGCACAACCCTTTTCAGGACCTTTACTTTGATACCAACTGAAACGTCTGTCCTTTTTATTGCTTAAAAGTACTAGAATTTTTTTTTCAATCACTCAATTTTCGGCCATATACATAACCCTCATGAAAATATTTTTATAACATATTTTCCCCTTTAAAATAAAAGATCATCTAACTAGCATTTTAAAAATCAAGTGAAATAGTCATAAAATGAAATCGTCGCATGTTTTACCAAACCTAAAAAGCAATAAATTTGAAAAGTATAGCCCATACTTAACCTCTCAAAAATATCTCAAAAAGAATAAATAAATAGTCTTAAAATCTTTAACATAAATCATGATTCATAAATCGTAAATGCGGAAAAAGTAGAAGCATTGGTCCTCGGGTTGTGTGCGTGTAGCGTACCGTACTTTTACCGTTCGAAATTTGTTAACATAATGTAATGCCCAAGATTTTATATCGTGTTAAATTACGATTATTAATTTTTAATCGAGATGATTACGAAAGGGCTAATCGAGACACGAATTAAAAGTTTGTATATGAAATTGTTGGTGCGAGGGCCGAAGGTATCGCGCATATGCGCGAAGAGTAGGCGCGCATATTCGCGAGTAGGGCAGAAGCCCATGGTGCGGAACAGAACACTAGGCGCACATGCGCGACTGTATGCGCGCACATGCGCGAGGGGTCCAGAGATGTTGGCGCACATGCGCGATGTGGATTCGCGCACATGCGCGAGACAACCCGACACTTGGCATTTTTGAGCAGAAGCCTCGCGCATATGCGCCAAGATATGTCGCGCATATGCGCGAGCCACCGTGAGACAGACGCGCCGAGACTTAGGGTCTCGCGCATATGCGCCAATTGGTGTCGCACATATGCGCGAGACGTGTTTTACAAAGGATGCGCCACCTCGCCATAAGCATGAACGGTATATATATATATATATATATACATACAAAAGAAAATCGAAGAATCAGAGCAAAAATCGAAATTTAAGGGGAAAGTCGATTCTTGATTTTAGAATTCGATTTGCGATCAATCCGTCCGTTAGATTTTAAATCCGACTTCGGTATTGTGTTCATATCAATGCAGGCTACTACAGGACGTAAGTTTTATTACGTTTTGACATGTTTTGAAAATATGATGTTGTTAGAATTTAATACACGTCATATATGATGTTCTTGACATGTTAGACATCGTAGAATCGAAGTCAGATTAAGAAACGGATATCATATAGAATTGTTATGAATTTCAAAGTTGAATTGACTGAAATGTGATGTCAGATTTGTACGGTGGTTGATTATAAGCTAATGGAATTGGTATAGACTGATATGGTATTACCAGTATCACAAGATTATACTGTTGTACTGTAAGAATTTGATAAAACAGAGGTGTCGTGATTTAATTAGAACATTGATACAGTGTATTGATATTGTCATTGCCAGATTGAACAGTGACAGACTTTGAGTCAAGACTTCGATTGTATCAGAGCAACATTAAGAAATGTATAAATAAATGTTGATTGGGGATTGCACAACTCGAGTTAGGTTTGACTTGAGTTTCCCAAAATCATATACTTTATTTTATTGCATTGATATTTGCAGATTATCAGATTGATATGTTTCGTCTATTGAATGATAGCAGAGCCAGAGTTTGAGTCTAGGGCAGGTCAGCCTAGCTAGGGCAGAACCGCCGAGTCTTTGTCAGAACCGCTAAGACTCTAGACTTACGGTGTATCGATGTGCTTAGATGTAGATCGACTTCTATTGTAGACATTCGATACAGCATGCCGAAGTCTAAATTTAGATTGGGATCCCTATGTTAGAAATAAGATAAGATCAGATAACAAGTCATTGACTTAAATACAGATTCGTATTTGTTCATGTAATTAGATTGAATACATGTTTTAATGATTGTTTATGCTTTTATATATGTTTTATATGATTGCATTGATGCATTGTTTATACTGGGATATTTATATCTCAACGGAGTTATCCGGCTGTTGTCTTGTCTGTATGTGTGCATGGCAACAGGTGGGACAGGTTCAAACCTGTCCATATCAATCTGATAATGACAAATCAATTAAATACAATATCAGTATATATCTCAGTTCAGAATCTGTTCTGATCAATACTCAACTCAGTACGTAATCTGATCAATATCTGAACAAGACACAATTCAATCATATCATCGACATCACAATATTACCGAAATAATATTTGAATCTGATCAATCTAAATCACTACTGAATCTGATCAATATCAATCTACTGATGTTTCGACGGCATACAATACAATCTGAATAACCCCGTCAATCTGAACATCACAAATATAATTCTCGAACCCATAATCTGTGTCACCACAATTCATAATCTGAATACTTACACAATTCTGATATATAATCTCGGTCAATATCTTTCGAAAATCATAACAATTACTGAAACAGTCTGTTCTTTAATCTGACTTCAATTCTACAATGTCTACGGTAGCAGAAATGCTATATCTGAATCACATTCAATTCTAGTAACATCATATTTTCAAAACACCTCAAAACGTAACAAACTTATGTCCTTGTGTAGCTCGAGTCGAGAGGAACACGATACTGCGTTCGAATTCGAATTCTGATGGACGGATCTTCCACAATCGCCAATCTAAAAGGCGTAAGGATTTTCTATCAAAATATTCGGCCTTATTCTGAGTTTTCTGAGGAACAGACGCGTCATTCGAACTTATATATACTGCATGCAAATTCTGAAATGTGGCATTATTTTTCAAGAAAAACGCATGACCGCGGGTGCGGTCGTGTCATGCACCGCAGGTGTGCTCATGCTTCGGCATTATCTTCATTTTCTGAATTTTGACGACCACGGGTGCGTTACGTACAAGACCGCGGGTGCGGTCTTGCCATTTCCAAAAACCCCCAACTTTCTGCCACTCAACCGCGGGTGCGGTCTTGGTTGCACCGCGGGTGCGGTGTGGCTTCGGCCTTTCTTGCAAAAATCCACAATTGCATGACCGCGAGTGCACTCCTGTTCTGGCGCGGGTGCGGTCTTGCAAACCCTATTTTTCTCATGTCTTTCTTCCCTCATCGCATGTCATGCATTCTCATATCTTCCGAGTCTCACGTTAATGACGATTAATAATCTTGGTTATCGATTCTGTAATTCTTGGGCCTTACATTTCTCCCCCTCTTAGATCTGAGTTCGTCCTCGAACTCATAATAATCAATTCAGAGATATCGGACGAAATGTATAACAAAGTTAAATCAAAACTCAAACATCTGATTCCGGTCTAGAATAAGAACTCAGTAAGTATAATGTCATAATACTTCTCCAATCCTTCTGACAGAATCAATCTCGCATTACTGGCTATACGACATCCGTATAAACCAATCTACAACTCATCACATATCAGTACCGTCTGCTGTTATCAAATCTGTTTATTTTAAACAAAGACATATACCATCTTCAGCTTCAAATACCAATCGTCATCATCCGACGTTGGTTTCCTAAGTCTGTCCATTCTAAACTATCTTAATAGCTATTGTCATACGGTACTAATAAGTCATAACCATTAGTGCTAACATCCAGCACTAAAGCTGCATAGTGCTAACATCCAGCACTAAAGCTGTACCAAAGTCTTCCAATATCTGGATAACCCATTCTGACTGCCTGTCAACCTGTGAAACACTCTAAGATAGAGTTCATGATATATTCTGTCACGAATACAAACTCAAGCAAAATCACAATCTGCATAATCTACTGTGGCATTCTGATCTTTTTGACCACTTCTCTGACACCGATCTGTGTCATTTGGTCATGTTTGTACGTTATCTGGTACAAACTGATAGATATAGATTGAATAATCTGTCAATCTTAATCATATCATATCACAATCTATAAAAAAAAAATGGCAGTAATGTCATTACGAAAGCCATAGAAATGTACTTCCATTTCTATTTAGACTACATAATTCTGTAATAAATATTCTGATTTCTATCTTTCTGTCTTTTCTGTTAGCGATTCAGACATATCAGTACAATTTCTGCCAACATTTCGATACAAATTCTGTCATAACTGATCTCATCCGTCTATATCACAACTATCTGTTCGAATACAATACATTCTCAATCATCAAACTGAAAACTGAATCCACTACGGTGCATTTCTGACCCTATCTGTGATTTCAGATTCGAACTGTTTGATACAAACAAAGCAGTTAATAACATTAATTAAAGAAGAAATACCTATCTGGTATTCGGCTCTGACTATCAACATCAACTTCTGTTAGACAATTCTGAACCATTCTGATATCACAAGATAATCAGCCTCATACAAAACACAAAATCACATATCTGTTACTCGGCTCTAATTACTGAAATCTAGTTTTGAACATTCTGATCACATTCCTGAATTACTGTAACTCTCGAATTCTGCTCTGATTCGGTTGAAACTGTATATACTCTCACTGGTTCACAATAATCCGTAGCATATACGGATTCAAAAACAACAATAATACTAAATCAGAAACGAAATATCAATATCCTATACAGATCTAGTGAGTTCAGTGAACTCATAAAACAAGGATTCCAGGTAAATATCTTCATGTCATTCTGATCAACTGGTATATCTCATCTGCAAGGAAAATATGCTCCCCAAAACAATATAAGATGTCTCAAATACTGATTTAGAACAATAACAATACTCAGCAGATATAAAGCAACAGTCGAATAAAATAATCTGCCAAATCAGACATTTCTGACATTTCTGATATTTCTGACATCTCTGCAATTTCTGATTTTTCTGATATCGATATCGTTATCAGCCCCTGATCACAATCTCAACTGTGTCAAACTCAATCGATATACTAATTTCAGATAACGCATACTCTGAATACAATCTGTTTCAAGCAAGATTCTTATCTGAATAATTTCTGTATATAATCATCACAGTTCTATGAATTTTCAATACAATCTTCAAATATTCGATTCAATCAATCAGATGCTGCAAATATATCAAAATCTCATAGATACAATGAGCATAGAATCATCAGAACATCTCTGAATATACTGACACATGCCAAAGAGAAACACTAAATCAAATGTAACTCCTGGTCGGTACTCTTCTAATGATCTTTCAATTCATTCTGTATCATTCTGTACACTCAATATCATTCTGTACTGAATTCTAAAACAACAATCAGTATCTGATCTGAATTCAATTCTGAAATCTATCTTTCTGATATAAATTAAATCTAACATCTTATCTAGGCAAACATCAGCCAACTCATGCATTATTGGCAAATCTGCCAATACTAGGCTCGATTTCAGTAAATCTACTGAATACATAAGGATACCATCTGTTCCTTTCTGTATTAATCGAGTCATAGACAATCTAAATATCACAGGAATTCTAAATCTAGAATACTTACTGTGAAATCTTTAGTCATCAACCATATCTGGTCTGAATCTTATATTCTCCTGAAAGGAATCTATAACAGTTCTGTACTTGTTTAGCATATTAACATCAATAATGCAATCAAATCAGAAACACAAGTACATTATAATCTGACTCAATCTTATTCTCATCTTACTGCAGTATACAATATGTCTCAGAAATCTCTGATATCAATCTCTCTTTCCCAAAATGTATAAATCAATACTACAGCATAAACAGACCCAATAGGTACATCATGTATCAATGCAACTCAGTCAAAGATAATCGTAGGGAATGCATTAATATATATCAATACATATGCAATCTATTCATAAAAGATCAGTACCTGTCACTATGTCACCCATTGGGTCCTGGGTCTGTCCCTCGATCATCATATCCAGATGGTCCAGCCCTCTAAGATCTTCGGGGACCTCTCTGTGGACACACCTTAGCAAAATGCCCTGGCTGTCTACAAATATTGCATCTACCAAGCACTCCTTGGCATTGCTCTGAGGAATGTCTCCCTCCGCAATTCCTGCAATAGACTCCAATATGACTTGGACTGGAACCACTTGAGCTAGAGGAACCACCTCCCAATTTCTTGAATGGCTTCTTTCGAGCTTTCAGCAAATCTTGCTTCCTACTCGTACTGCCGCGATCAAATCGGAGAGGGAATTGCTGTGTCTGAGGTTGCTTCACACATAACCTTGTCAATTGTCTAATCAGACTTGCCTCAGCTCTCTTTGCTCTACTCAAGATATCCGCAAAATGGTAAGGTCGCTGCAGATTCATAAATGCAACTACTTCTGAATTCAACCCTCTGATGAACTGATTCACTACAGCTTCATCATTTCCAGCTAAATTAGGAGCAAAACACAGTAAAGTAGAGAATCTAGCAGCATATTCATCAATATTCAATGAGCCTTGGCTCAAATTCTCAAACTCTACTTTCTTGTCCTCTCGGTACGAGGCTGAGAAAAATCTTCGATAGAATTCAGTCTTGAAGACTTCCCACGTGATCACAGTACCACGTTGTGCTAATACTCCTTTGATTGTAATCCACCAATTCCTGGCGGTTTCTCGTGATTGATAAGGCACCATTTTAACCCTCTGTTCATCTGTGCAAGCAAGTAAATCGAACAAGATTTCTATATCATCAAACAAGTTCTGACAATCTTCAGATGTCTCGGTACCACTCAGAATCGGCGGCTGTAATAACTGAAACTCCCTCATCTTGGCTTCTATCTGAATTTCTGAAGCATCTATCTGTTCAGACGAAGTACTACCCCTTTCTGGAATTCTCCGAGGCGGTATATCTGAATATCAAACAAATCAATACACAATCTATATAATCTGCCTCAGCCCTCCTCTGATCATATACCTCTGATTCAGACTCGGTTCTGATTCATTCTTGCTAATTACATGATGTATTCAACTCAGATAACAAACAACATGTAATAGGGAAAGAAATAAATCATGCTAGCACACACGATGTAGGTTAACATTGAAATAATTCTCATGCTAGCAATCGCATGCAAGGAAAGAAAATTCAATCTACCCCGCTCATTATCTTCTATCTCAGTCTAAAGGATCTATGTCTCTAATTATCTCATCCTAAAGGATCTATCGCTCTGATACCACCTGTTGTGGGGACCCGGAGGCTGATCATCTTATTTATCATCTTTTGGGATTTAATTATCAATTAAGATAAAATAGGGTCTAAAAATTTTTGTTTTAAAATGCGGAAGGTAATGGAATCTATGTATTATACAGACCAGTATAATAATACAAATCTTGTACAACATGTTTCTAGATCAAATTAATCTAAGGTTTAACTACTAAATTTCCAGTAATAAAACCAAATCTATCCAAATCCGGAATCACCACGCTAAACTCATCTTCTCTCATCATCATCTGACCCAGATCTTGTCCCACCTGTGGTCATGCACACATACAAAACAAGACAACAGCCGGATACTCCGGTGAGAATAAATCCCAGTATAAAACATGGTAAGCATGTATAGAAACAATCTAAATCATAAAACATGCTATCATGATCATATTCAAAAGTAATAGATTTCATAATCTATTAAATCAAATCAAAATAAGCATGCAACTCCATTAAGATAAACATGCAATTTAAATCAAATCATATAAACATGCTATCATAACTGAAAGCAATAAACATGGGTTTCATAGTCTATGAAACCACATCTATAAACACATGCAGTTCTAGTCAAATCATGTCTAGACTCGACTCAACTATAACTCTAGGGATCCCGGTGTGAATAAGACGATCTATCATCTACTCTCCCAATCGGGGTGACGGTACGTCTTATTCCTAGACTTCGGTCTGATCTGTATCCACATCTACAATTGGAGAATGATCTTCCCCTAAGCTGTGATATCACCGAACATCTAGAAGTTTGACTGATCTGTCAAGACTCCCTATCTTAAATGCAATGCATAACAATCTGTAAACAAAGCATAGCATATCAGCATATAAACAAAGCCTATTCAGATAAGAATATAAAAATAATCTAGTATGTGATTTTGTTGGGAAACTCAAATAGGATCTTATTTGAGTTATGTCTTCCCATATATCACATGAATTATACCTTTGTCGTCCCGATCTGACGATGACGAAGTCTCGAAATCAAATCTTTCCATATCAATCTGATAATGACAAATCAATTAAATACAATATCAGTATATATCTCAGTTCAGAATCTGTTCTGATCAATACTCAACTCAGTACGTAATCTGATCAATATCTGAACAAGACACAATTCAATTCATATCATCGACATCACAATATAATCGAAATCATATTTGAATCTGATCAATCTAAATCACTACTGAATCTGATCAATATCAATCTACTGATGTTTCGACGGCATAACAATACAATCTCAATAACCCCGTCAATCTGAACATCACAAATATAATTCTTGAACCCATAATCTGTGTCACCACAATTCATAATCTGAATACTAACACAATTCTAATATATAATCTCGGTCAATATCTTTCGAAAATCATAACAATTACTGAAACAGTCTGTTCTTTAATCTGACTTCAATTTTACAATGTCTACGGTATCAGAAATGCTATATCTGAATCACATTCAATTCTAGTAACCTCATATTTTCAAAACACCTCAAAACGTAACAAAACTTACGTCCTTGTGTAGCTCGAGTCAAGAGGAACACGATACTGCGTTCGAATTCGAATTCTGATGGACGAATCTTCCACAATCGCCAATCTAAAAGGCGTCATTCGAACTTATATATACTGCATGAAAATTCTGAAACGTGGCATTATTTTTCAAGCAACACGCATGACCGCGGGTGCGGTCGTGTCATGCACCGCGGGTGCGCTCAAGCTTTGGCATTATCTTCATTTTCTGAATTTTGACGACCGCGGGTGCGCTACGTACAAGACCGCGGGTGCGATCTTGCCATTTCCAAAAACCCCCTATTTTCTGCCACTCAACCACGGGTGCGGTCTTGGTTGCACCGCGCGTGCGGTGTGGCTTCGGCCTTTCTTGCAAAAATCCACAATTGCATGACCGCGAGTGCACTCCTGTTCTGGGCGCGGGTGCGGTCTTGAAAACCCTATTTTTCTCATGTCTTTTCTTCCCTCATCGCATGTCATGCATTCTCATATCTTCCGAGTCTCACGTTAATGACGATTAATAATCTTGGTTATCGATTCTGTAATTCTTGGGCCTTACAAGTATTTTTGGTGAAAAATGATTTTTTGGGCCCTTAAGTTTAAATCTACAAAAGTTGTACATATTTTATCATAAAATAAATAATTGGAGTTGGAATTTAATTATTTATTGTAAATTGTGATTTACAAGAAATCGTTTATAAATAAATTAATTAGAAAGTTGACAAAAGAATTTGTTTACTTTGTTGATTTAGTTTATCATCGTGGCAGTTATTGATTGGATAAATATATATAATATTGGATCAATTAATGATTGTGATAATAATTGATGGTGTATGGTATGTGTATTATGCATGAAGGATGATCAAAATCCCAAGCCCAATTTGCTAGGTGTATGCTATGATATTTTGTGTTGAATGATTGTAATAATTATCAATTATAAGTCGGCTTGGTTTATGGCCCGTCCCCACCCCATGAGATGTATCCCTATTTGTCATTGATATATATTTGTAAATATTAGTATAGTGGAAAATCAAGATTGGAAGATGGTGTCCTTGATTATTATGAAGATCGGAAAAGACATGTAAATATTGGAGGCTTATGTAAAACTTGCATTTGCATCCAATGCAATTCCCTAGGATTGGACCTAGGCCTGTGCTTAGCTCACACAGGCCATTAGTTTTGGGGTGATTGATCATCCTTGTTTAATTTACTGTTTATGATATATGCATGATATATTTTAAATAATGAGTATGTGCGTTATTATTATGATAATAACAAAGTTGCATGAATCCGGAAACATACAATCAAACATGGAAAGGTTTTAAACAAAATTAATGATGAGACCTTTCGAAATTAAAAACCCTCATTTTGATTAAGATTCAAAATAAATATCAAGCCCGAAAAGGGGAATTATAAAGGTGTTTATAATTTCCATGTCTTCCATCGACAATGAGTGCATGATGAAAGCTACATGTGCTCGGGGCTCGGCTAATATTATTGGGGGGGGGGGGGGGGGGCCTGGACACCGGAAAACTGCGACATCCATTGACATGGTGATGTGAACTATGTGGAACTTCCATGATTTCGGCTCATATTATTGAGGGAAATCATGGCGACCGTCCATTAAGGTTCAACATCAATGGGTAATGCTTGATACGTGAAGATGAATGATGTCATATGATTGGGTCCTAATCAAACGTGAGACAAAGGTTTACGTAAAGGGTTGCTTGGAGATGCAATTGGAAACTACTTTTTTGGAATTATGATTGGCTAATATTATTCGAGATCATAATTTGCTAATTGGACCTTACGTACCTACTGAGGAAAGGAGTTTCTCGTTTTCACTAGTGGGTAGTGAAAGATGTAAAAACAGTGGGAGCGAAAATTTATGAAGTAAAAGTCCATACTTTATATCTTACTAAATATTTTAAAGTAGTCATTAACATTTTTCTTTTTTACTTTCAGTACAATTTTGACAATGTCTTCGATTCTCTATCCGCCATCTGCAATACTCGACAAACACATTTTAACTGGACCTAATTATCTCAATTGGCTAAGAAATCTAAAAATCGTCTTGAATTCGGAAAGGATGGCATATACACTTCCTAAGTCGCCCCCTGCTGAGGCTCCGACTGACTGCACTCCTGAGTAATTGCAGACTTACCAGGAATGGTGTGACTATGACATGAAAGCCAAGTGTTAAATGCAGGCTTCTATGAATGATGAGCTGCAGAGTCGTTTTGAGGATGCAAAAAATGTTGCTGACATTCATTTGCTTATCAAGGATCTCTTTGGTGAGCATACTCGACCTCTTAGGCATGCTACCGTTAAGGAGCTGATCACTTTACGCATGCGAGATAGGTCCTCGATCCATTATCATGGCCTAAAGATGATTGGGCTTGTGGACAAGCTCGTTGGCATGGATCTTATGTTGCCTTCGGAGTTGACCACTGACGTGTTGCTCTTGTCGATTCCTAGCTCATTTGATTCTTTTGTGTTGAATTTCAACATGAAAAATCTGGTGCTACCATTAAGGAGTTGGTAAATATGCTTGTTACCTTTGAGTCCACCATCAAGAAAGAGAAGCTGGTTCTTTATACGGGTTCTTCATCTGGTACGAAGATTGGTCCACATGAAAAGGGAAAGAAGCGTTCTTTCCAACATCACAAGAAGAACGTGCCATTGAAGAGGCAATCTCCGAGTCCCGTTGTGGCAGCCATTCAGTGAAGGCTGACAAGACTACTGATGTATGTCATCACTGCAAGAAGCCTGGACATTGGAGGCGTAACTGCACAGAATATCTTGCCCAGAAGGGTTCTTGAAATGTTATGTTCTAAATTGAAGTAAATATTTCAATTAACTCTACTTCTTGGGTATTGAATACCGGCTGTGGCTCACATCTTTGTAATGATTTGCAGGTGATGGGAAGAAGTAGGGGACTTAAGGAAGGTCAAACCTTCTCGAGGATGGGCAATGGAGCAAGAGTTGCTGCCAAGGCCATAGGAGATGTTTAGTTGCTTTTAATCAATGATTTTAAGTTAATTTAAAGAGATGATTTGTTTGTATCTGATTTGGTGAAAAACATTATTTCCATTTCTATGCTTGATAAAGATGGATATTCTTGTTTATTTAGCCAAGGTGTTTGCAATATTTACAAGAATGAATGTTTGATTGGAACTGGAGAACTTGAAAAAGATCTCTATAACTTAAAATTGAAAGATATTCCACTAAACAATGTCCAAGCTATAACAACAACAAATAAGCGAAAACAAGATACTCTAAATTCGGCACAATTTTGGCATGCTCGATTAGGACATATTTCCCTAAGAAGAATGAACAAGCTAGTGAGAGTTGGCATGTTTGATATGTCTGATATTAATGCTCTCACGACTTGTGAATCCTGTCTGAAAGGAAAGATGACCAAAATTCCCTTTAAGGGCCATGTGGAGCGAACCAAAGAGTTATCTGATTTGATCCATACCGATGTGTGCGGTCCGCTTAGCATCACCACTAAGCATGGACATGCCTAATTCATCACCTTTACCGATGACTTGTCGAGGTATGGGTATGTGTATTTGATAAAATAAAATATGAAGCCTTTTAAAGGTTCAAAGAATTTAGAAGTGAAGTAAAGAAAAAGTTGGAATGAAGCATCAAGTCACTTCGATCGGATCGAGGTGGTGAGTACTTGACTGCCGAGTTCCAAGAGTATCTTAGGGAAAATGAGATTCTCTCGCAGAGGACTCCGCCTGCTACACCACGGTTGAATGGTGTTTGAGAGCGTCGTAACCGGAGCTTGATGGACACGGTTCGGTCTATGATGGGGTTCACGGAGTTTCCACCATCCTTTTGGGGATATGCGCTTGAGACAACGGCACTGTTGTTGAACAATGTTCATTCAAAGGCAGTTGATAAGACACCATATGAGATATGGATGGGTAAGCCTCCCGAATATTCTTATCTTAGAATATGGGGATGCCCTGCTTTTGTGAAGCAGACAGTGGGAGATAAATTGGATAGTCGATCAATTTTATGTTACTTTGTGGGATATCCAAGAAATTCAGTTGGATATTATTTATATCATCTCCAAGAAAGAAAATGTTTGTTTCTAGGAATGCAACATTTTTGGAAAAAGGAATTTCTAATGGATAGAAAAGGGGAGATGATAGAACTCGAAGAAGTTCGAGAGACACCCACAATTGAAGAACCCATACCCGAAGAGCCAAGAGAGGAGATACAAGCTCCTAGAAGATCCGAGAGAGTCTTGAGACCATCTATGAGGTATGGTATGCTTCTTGAAGAGGGCCATGATGAGCCTAACCATGGCTGTGATCCATTGACCTTCAAGGAAGCGTTATCTTATGCGATTCATCCAAGTGGCTTGAAGCAATAGAATCTGAGATGAATTCCATGCATTCAAACCAAGCGTGGAATCTCGTGGATCCACCTAAGGGAACTGTTCCCATAGAGTTTAAATATATTTACAAGAGGAAACTTGGGGCGGATGGGAAGGTATTGACCTTCAAGGCACGGTTGGTTGCAAAAGGATATACTCAAGAACAAGAAGTTGACTTTGAGGAAATTTTTTCTCCAGTTGCAATGTGCAAGTCTATAAGGATTTTGCTAGCCATAGCTGCATGGTATGACTATGAGATATGGAAGATGGATGAAAAGACAGCCTTTCTTAATGGGGATATTAAGGAAGAGATTTACATGTCTCAACCTGAAGGGTTTACATCTATCAGAAGTGAGCATATGGTATGCAAAATTTAATGATATATTTATTGTCTAAAGCAGGCATCTACGAGTTGGAACGTCAGATTTGTCAGTACAATCAAAGAATTTGTTTTTAATAAGAATCCTGAGGAACCCTATGTGTATAAGAAGATCATTGGGAGTTCTCTGACATTCCTGGTGCTTTATGTTGATGAAATTATACTCATTGGGAATGATGTAGGGATGTTGCAATCAACTAAAATATGGTTAGCGAGTAAGTTCTCGATGCAGGATTGGGTGAAGCATATTTTGTATTGGGAATACAGATCTATAGAGATAGATTAAGAAGATTGCTTGGTGTCACCCAGTCCACATACATTGATACCATCGCGAAGCAGTTCTCGATGGATGAGTCCAAGAGAGGACATCTACCAATGTGTCATGGCGTGTCCCTATCCAAGTCTATGTCTCCCAAGACTGATGCAGAGATGTGACGATGACAATTATTCCTTATGCATCTGAAATTGGTAGCATCTTGTATGGGATGATATCTACACGTCCTAATGTGGCTTTTATACTAAGTGTAGTGAGTAGATATCAATCGAACCCTGGTCTTCCACACTGGAAAGCTATGAAAGACATCTCAAGTATTTGAGAAGGACCAATAAGTTGTTCTTGGTATATGGGGGTGGAGAACTGAAATTTGAAGGCTATACTGACTCTAGCTTCCAAAGCGATATTGATGACTTGAAGTCAACCTCTGGGTTCATATTAATGCTCAATGGTGCTGCTGTTTCTTTGAAGAATTCCAAGCAAGACAGTACTGTGGATTCCAGCACTGAGGCAGAATATATTGCTGCATCAAGTGCAGCAAAGGAGCCTGTTTGGATAAGGAATTTCGTCCAAGATTTGGGCGTCATTCTCAATGGAGTTGCTCTTGTCCCGGTGTTTTGTGACAACACGGGAGCTATAGCTCAAGCAAAGGATCCAAGGTCTCATCAGAAATTCAAACATGCATTGAGAAAGTACCATGTTCTCCGAGAGATTGTGGAAAGAGGAGAAGTGTCGATTGACCAAGTCGGCTCCACAGATAATGTGCTGATCCACTAACTAATCATTTACCTGGACCATTATTTGAGAAGCATCGCCAATCGATGGATTTGAAGCATATGGGTAGTTGGCTCTAGTGCAAGTGGGATATTGTTAGAGTAGGTGCCCGTCGAGCCAAGTGTTGGACGATGGTTCACGTTGAAACTCTATGTATAAATAATATTTATTTTAATAATATTTGAAATTATTATTATGGCACATCTTTATCTGTAAACTCATGCATGTTGCATTGATAAAGTCCTTGATTATACAAATAGTAGAAATAATATGAGATGCTCATATGATAGTATCATGAAACTCATATTTGGAATACTGTATATTCTAAACAGTTCCTAGTCGATTCAGCCACCACTAAGAGGGATATAGGCCGCTCAAGTTTGAGACTAGTATCTGCGATGTGAGTACCATGTTTCATTGGTAGGGGACATTGTGATGTCCGAGCAAATATATATGTGCTCTTTGTAGAGTTCACTGAACAACTCTCCATAAAGAACTTTCCAAGTGGTTCTCACTTATCGAATGGAAACATCCTAGTTTATGGTTGTACACCATTAGTCTTTATGACCCGGGACAACATTGAGACTTTATATGCTAGCATTGCACTTTGACTTGTTTACCGACTCATATGCGGTCATCAGGTGGCAAGGGTGGGTGTTTTGTCGAAACATATAGGAGTCGATGCATTGTAGTCAGGGATTCACCGCTTACCTTCGGATATAGATATCCTATGTGTATCTAGTATGAAATATGTGATCAGACTATAGTGGTAATTAAGAAAGGGGTTTCTTAGATTACACCATCGATGCAACTACGACATGAAACAAAATATCGATTCTTTGACAGCTCTTGATATACCAATAGTTGTCGAATCGGTCGGGATATATTGGATGAAGGGACCGTAGTCTACGCTAACCATAATTGATTGGTTCTTGCAGGCACTTTCATTTGATACCTAGGGAATCAAGTAAGCGATGCTGCTAGGCATTTAACACGATTGGTTGGGTACTATCAAACTTGAGTTCTGACGTTCTCATTATCAAGGATTTTATAAGTAAGAATGGAGCAATTGGGCTATGCTCATATAAGGACGTGTTTAGTCCCGAAACACATATAGATGTGAACCCACTGTTAGTTGTATCAATGAATTGTTGAGGGTCACACAAGTGCTAACTTTCTAGATCCCATTGAGAAGAAAAATAGTTCAATGTATTGAACGGCTTATAAAAGAGTTTATAAGAGAATTATGGGGAATGTAACTTTTAATTTATGGAAGTCTTCCTAAATTAAAAGTTGGCCAAATAAATAATGTATTTGAAAATGTGATTGATTTTTTTTTTTAAATTGCGGAACGAAATGGAATACATGAAAATATACTTATCAGTATTAAAAGTACAAGTCTGGTACTATATGCAATCATTCGAGCTAAGGTTTAAAAACTACATCTCAAGTGTTCCAAACCCTATCTCGGATCAAAGTCCGTAGTCTCCACTCTAATCACGATCTCTCTTCATCTCCTCGACCCTGAACCTGTCCCACCTGTTGTCATGCACACATACAAACACGAAAACAGCCGGATAATTCCGGTGATAATAAAATCCCAGTATAAATCAATGAAACATGCAATCATATAAACAATGTAAAAGCATGTAACAAATATCAGTAATATGTATCAAATCTGAAACATAAACAATACAAAACTGTCGATCATACTTGTGACTCCACGTCTCAGACTAAACTCAATCCTAGTCTACGGATCCCGGTTTCCAGACGTTGGTATTCCTATATCGAACATCAGTAATAGAAGAAAATCCAATTCTATCCACTTCGATGTAACCAAACATCTGTCGTCTGATGTTGGCATATTTGGCCTGTCGGTCCTGAGCTGCCTTCATTTTCTTCTGAATCAGCTTCACTTTTTCCGTCATATCTCTGATCTTATCAGGTCGAATCTCAGGAACCTCAGAGATGTCATCCTAATATAAAGGGGATCTGCATTTCTTTTCGTACAACGCCTCGAATGGAGCCATCTCAATACTCGTCTGATAGATATTGTTGTACGAAAACTCGCAAAGAGGCAAGGCATCCTGCCAATTAGTGCTAAAGTTGTAAAGGCCCGTATTTCGTATTCATAATTCTGCGGAATTATTAAAAGTTTTCTAAATAAATAAATAACTTGGCCAATTTATAAAATAAACATGTAAATAACATAACCTTAAAATAACAGCGGAAGTCAACATAGTATTTCAAACAGTAATTTAAAAATAATCCAACATGTTAAAATCGAGTTTGAATGATAAAAGGTGCATAAATTAAATCATGAGGTCCTCGGGTTCACTACTGCTGTCCCAAGATCGCTCACTGGTCTCCGCCCGCGGTCTCGACCTCATCAATACCTACAACAATCAAGTCTAGTGAGTCTAAAGACTCAACATGTATATATCGTGAATAACAAGTAATATATCATAAAATCGCATGCAACGTAAAAATAAAGTATCGTAAAGCGTACGGTAAAAATCGTATCATGAATAATTATAACTACGTGCATAACTGAAAATCATACATAAAAGCTTTGCTCAATAGATATCTGCCATAACATATAATAATTTTTCGGGTAGAGATAATGTTTCTAAGCAAGTGGCCCATAACATAACGTGAGCGCCTGATCAGACTAAACCGCAGTATACTAGGCGGTAGAGATCAATCACAGCTTTTGGACTGGATGTCCGTACCCGTACATAATCATAAACCGGTCGTAAGTCACTGGGCGGAGAGTCCTCGGTTGCGCCTACCGACTTCCAAACCCATAAACGTAAGGTGGCCACAAGACATATAGCATATATCTCAAAAATAAACATTTTATATTTTTATGCACGTAATATAATTATAAACTTATTTTTACCGGATGAGTTGGATCGTTCCCAGGCTTGCTGCGACTTCCTTCTAATATGTGACATATGCAATAAATCTTAACTTGACAAAAACTTAACAATAGAACAAAAAACGAGACGATTAAAACCAATAACTTGATTTTTAATCATGGATTCGTACCAACCCGAACCAACATTAAACCAACGTTTAACCATGATTAAAAATACCCCAAACATACTTAAAAATATGCATGATGATAACTGTACACGAAAATTGGTGAATGGAATCCAAAAACATAAAACACTCTTCCGAGAGTCATTTTGGCACCTTTCACCGTAAATTCTCGTACGACCTCTAAACTCGACCAAATCACGAACGGCCAAAAACACAACTTTCCTAACTCATTAAGGTACTGTCCAGTCCAATGCCATGGGCTAAAAGCCTCAAACCACCTCCTGAACCGCAACTCAAAGTTGCTGTCAAGAACAGAAATTACAGCAGCGGCTGTGTTGCTTATTTGGGTTGAAACTCTGAAACAAATGGCTATTGGTTTGAACCATTGACCAGAGAGTCTTACCAACATCCTAAGGCATGTCTTGGACCATGGCTAAGGGCTAAAAGCCAACCACAACCCAAGCAAATACCTAGGACAAATCACAGCTCCAACCCAAGAACACAAAATTCTGTACTGTGATGTTTTGCACTAACTTGCTGTCTTGTATCATTTCCAGTGGTCCTATAATCGACCATGGCTCAATCTAGACATGATAAAGTGTTGTATGAACCATGGCTATGGCTAGAAGCCAACCATAATCCAGACAACACCCAAAAACCGAACTCACACTCACACAAAAATCAGATTTTTGAAAAAATCGATGGGCTATTGTCATGTTTATGTAAAAATCCCAAGGATCCGTGAACCAAGCTTGAAAAAAATTGTTTTGGTCACGTCCTAGACATGATAAAGAAGGGTTCGAACCATGGTTATAGTCCCTAGGACAGCCAAGATTCGAACACACTCCTTAACCACTCAATGAAAAAAAATTGTGACTCATTTCTGCATATAAGAAGAGTTTGTTGTCATTTCTTCGTTCTTGAGTATTTGGACTGAAACAAATGAACCAAAAACACTCTAACACATTCTAATTTATGCCTAGAAGCAGCCTTGATTGCCTGGAAACGAACCACATCATGAAACCACAAGAAACATCTCAAACGAAGACATAAGCCAATGGAGAGAACCTGTGCAGATTTTATATTTTCGAAATTGTTGCTGTCAAATTTCATTTTGCCTCATGAATCTTGAACATATAATTTTTTAAAATATCTATAGGACTTGATTGAAGAGAAAAGAAACAACATATACATGCCTGGAATTTGTTTTGAAGAAAACAAATCAAAACGACAATTCGACGCGATAGAACGAATTTGGATTTCTTTTCCTTGTTTCCTGCTGTAATTTTAACGGTTTCTAAGCTGCTGTTTCTGCTAATTTTTGAAGGTCAGGGTGTTGCTATGATAGACATGGAAGGTGGGTGTTATAAGAGGTGTTAAAGTAGCCATAATATGCATTAAGGTGGGAGGTTACAACTGAAGATGTGGAATGGTTTGAAATGTTTTCATATTCCTTGCTAGCCGATTCTTTTCCCTCATTTTTGTTGCATACGCACGTTGATATGCTAGGTAGTAAGTTGAGGATAAATGTGGTGTGCTATAATATTTGAATTACTATTTCTTAGTGAATTAAGAGGGTAAATGAATACACCATGAAGTGTAATTATGAATGGGTTAAATGGGGTGTTACTAACATTTTGAATTTGTTTAGGCATGGACCGAAATTCATCCACCATTTTGCACGGTATGACCTTGATTAATTCTTGTATTTAAATGTTTAGGGTTTAATACACCAATTATATATTTGAGTGAATTAACACATTATTTAGAATAAATTCTTGCATTACATTGCATGGTTTAAAAATTTAAATATTTAAATGCTATGTTAAATTTCTTGACTATATTATATCTAGATTACTTTATCCCCATTTGTTTACACATTTTGTTTTAATCTTTAATTAAATATTTAACCTAAAAGAATTTATTTACTAACTTGATTCCAACTAATTTTAATAAATCCTAAAACATTCTATTTCTTTAAATTAAATCATTCTTTGAATTAAATTAAATTTAGGAATATTTTTCTTATTATTAATCTTATCTCAAATCTCCAAACTCCGGTCCGACCTCGCGTATTTATCCTGAAAAGATAAAACTAAACATCTACCTTTAAAATAAATAATCATGACTTAAAATTATTAAAATCAATCAAACACTTCTTAACTATATAAAATTTTCATTTTTAATTTAAATAGTAGCAATTATGCATGGCTTGTACGTAATCTGATTTTCGGGTTCTACAACTCTACCCCCCCTTAAAAGAAATTTTGTCCACGAAATTAAAACTTACCGTATAACTCGGGATATCGACTCTCATCTCTGGCTCAGATTCCCATCTAGCTTCCTCCTCCGTATGATTGAGCCATTTTACTTTCACTAGCTTGACCATTTTGTTCCGAAGCTTTTTATCCTGCCTGTCTAAGATTTGCACTGGTCTTTCCTCATACGACAAGTTCGGAGTGAGCTGAAACGGTTCAAATTCAAGACATGTGATGGATTCGCCATATACTTCCTTAACATGGAGACGTTAAATACGTTGTGTACTCCGGCCAGATTCTGCGGAAGAGCAACATGATAAGCTAATGTCCCAACTCTGTCGAGGATCTCAAATGGTCCAATGAATCTCGGACTGAGCTTTCCTTTCTTTCCGAATCGCATGACACCTTTCATCGGTGCTATCTTCACGAAAACATGGTCACCAACAGCAAACTCCAGATCTCTCCTCCTCTGATCTGCATAACTCTTATGTCTACTCCGAGCAGTCATCATCCTATCACGGATCTTGACCACTACATCAGTAGCCTGCTGCACAATCTCCGGACCCAATTATGCTCTCTCCCCTACTTCATCCCAATGATTAGGCGATCTACACTTACGACCGTACAGTGCTTCATATGGAGCCATACCTATAGACGACTGAAAATTGTTGTTATAGGTAAACTCCACCAATGGTAACTTTGATTCCCAACTCTCGGAGAAATCAAGAACACATGCACGAAGAAGATCCTCAAAAATCTGGAAAACTCTCTCTGACTGACCATCTGTCTGTGGGTGAAAAGTCGTGCTAAACAACAACTTCGTACCCATAGCTGAATGTAGACTCTTCCAAAATGATGAAGTGAATCTAGGATCTCAGTCAGACACTATAGAAAAGGGAATACCATGAAGCCTGACGATCTCCCGGATATATAACTCTGCATACTGGATCATGGAGAAGGTCGTCTTAATAGGCAAGAAATGAGCTGATTTTGTAAGACGATCTACGATCACCCATATAGCATTCGACCCTCTGACTGACTTCGGCAGACCGACAACAAAGTCCATGGTGACATTCTCTGTGGGGACCCGGACGCTAATCATTTTCTTAATCATCGTTGGGATTTAATTATCAATTAAGATAAAACAGGGTCTAAAAATTTTTCTTTTTAATATACAATAGCGGAAGGTAATGGAATCTAAATAATATACATATCTGTATAAAATACATTTCAGTATTAACATACAATAATCTAATCTAAGGTTCAACTACTAAATTCAAGTAATAAAACCCAATCTACTGTAAGTCCGGAATCACCACGCTAACTCGTCTTCTCTCATCGTCATCTCGACCCTGATCCAGCCCCACCTGTTGTCATGCACACATACAAAACAAGACAACAGCCGGATAACTCCGGTGAGAATAAATCCCAGTATAAAACATGGTAAACATGTATATACATAAAATAATTCATGAAACATGCTGTTACGAATAAATTCGAAACATTAGATTTCATAAGCTATGAAATCTAATCACACAACAAGCATGCACTTCAAATCAACCAACCATGCATATGACCAATCTAAATCATAAAAACATGCTAGCACAATTGGAAGCAATAATGATGGGTCCTATGATCTAGGAACCACATCCATATAAGCATGCAGTCCTAATCAAATCACGTCTAGACTTGACTCGACTAGAACTCTAGGGATCCCGGTGTGAATAAGACGTCACTACCTACCCTCCAATCGGGGTAATGAACGTCTCATTCCTAGACTTCGGTCTGAGCTGTATCAACGGCGGCAATAAGAGTAATACCTACTCTTATGCTGAGATACACCGAAACTTCTAGATATTTGACAATGCCTGTCAAAGACTTTCCTATCTTAACTGCAATGAATAACAATCTGCAAACAAAGCATAATCATATTCATAACTGAATATCACAATTATCTTACCTGCTTGAATACGGATTCTATAATCAAAGCATAATCAGATAACAATATAACCAATAATCTAGTATGTGATTTTATTGGGAAACTCAAATTAATCTAATTTGAGTTATGCGTCCCAAATATCACATGAATTATACCTTTGTCGTCCCCGTCTGATGAAGACGAAGTCTCGAAGTCGAATTTGTTCATCCCTGATCTGAAACGACAATAACAAATACACTGTATCAATGTGTAGCTCAAAACACAATCTGTTCTGATCAATACCCAATTCAGTACAAAATCTGATCACATCAACAATATCACGAGATAACAGAAACCAATACTGAATCTGATCAATCTGTATCAACTGATGTTTAGACGGCATAACACTACAGTCTTGTAACCCCGTCAGTCTTAACATCACAATTACACTACCAGAATTCCTAATAAATCTCAGTACAATCTATAACTTCAGTATCTGTACACTTGAAAATGAATAACAGCATAATTCTGATAGCAATCTCAATCAAATCAACTCTAAAATTCATAACAATTCTCTAAACAATCTGTTTCTAAATTTGACTTCGATTCTACAATATCTACGGTAGTAGAAACGCTATATCTGAATCATATGCAATTCTGACAACATCATAAAATCAAATCTTGTCTAAACGTAACAAAACTTACGTCCAATTGTAGCTATCGTTGCCAGGAACTCGGTACTATACTCAGATTCAAAATCAGACGGGTGGCTTAAAGTAAAAAGGCGTGAGAATTTCTTAGCTTCCTCCTTCCTCGATTTCCTTTCTTCTTTCTGAAGAAGGAATCGCATATATATATATATATATATATACACGTTGCATTCCCAAGAGACAAGTGGCGATTTGACAAAATGCATGCCGCTCGCTAGGGCGGACGAAAGGTGCTCGCTAGGGCGAGTTGGTTTCGGTCGAGATCCTCGGCTGAACATCTCCAGTCGCTCGGGCGGTCAAAATTGCTCGCTAGGGCGAAGAACTCTCGGCCCTCACAAATTAAACATCTCGCTCGGGCGGACAAAAAGTGCCGCCCGGGCGAAGGACTCTCGGCTTTCTACCATTAAACCCTCTCGCTCGGGCGGTCATTAACTCCCGCCCGGGCGAATGACATTCGGCCCAAATCTTGTGTCCCTCATAATTTTTTTCCAATTTAATCTCGAACTGGCCCGGCTATAATTACATCAAGTCATAATCAACAAATCATCTCAGATTACGTTAATTAAATTCTCGGGCATTACATTTCTCCCCCTCTTAGATCTGAGTTCGTCCTCGAACTCACCAATCATCAAACCAAATCTGTCAGAAGAAATATATGACAGAGTTTAACATCCAAACTCATTTCACTAGCCGAATCAATCCCATATTACTGGCTATATAACACCTGTATACGCCAATTGCAATTTATAACAAAGCAATACCACCTGTAGTTGCTATTCCATCTTCGGCTCCCAATACCAATCGTCATCATCCGACATTGGTTTCTTACATCTATTCATTCTAATCTAGCTGGATAGTTATGGTCATACCGTAAGTCATACCCTGACAACCATTCATAACAGCTAGTACTAACATCTAGTACTAAAGTTCTACCCATATCCGCCAATATCTGGTTACTACACGCTGACTACCTGTCAATCTGTAACAACTCTGCGAGGGAGAACTCATGATATTTCCGTCACAAGTACCGCTCCATCCAAATCACAATCTGATATCATCTAATGCAGCATTCTAGTAAATCTGACAATTCCTTTGACATTGATCTATGTCATCTGGTTCTGTTTATACGTAATCTGGTACAAACTGATAGATATAGATTGAATATTCTGTCAATCATAATCATATCATATCATAAGCTGTAGAATTGACGGTACTTTTATCCCGAAAGCCATACTCACATTTTCTTATTCAGAAATATACTAAATCGGTAATCATCTTCTGATTCATATCTTTCTGGCTTCTTTTGTTCTCAATTCAAACATATCAGTACCATTTCTACCAATCTTACAACATAATTTGCTGTCCCAACTGATCTCATCTATCTATGCCACATTATCTGTTCGAATATCTTACATTCGGAAATAGCTGAATGAAACCTGAATCCACCCCAGTGCAGTTCTGACACTACCTGTGACTTCAGATTCGAACTAATGCTGTACAAGATCAGTTAATAACATAAAAGAACGAAGAAATACCTACCTGGTATTCGGCTCTGACTATCAATACCAAAAGCTGTAACAATTTGAAACCTTCTGATATAACACGATAATCGGTCTTATACAAAACACAAATTACATAGCTGTTATACTGATCTGATCAACAAAATACAGTTCTGAACATTCTGATTACATTTCTGAACTGTTTACACTAGTCTGCATCACACACTGACTCCCAATAACATCAAATTCTGAATAGAAAGAACCTATACAGATCTAGTGAGTTTAAGAAAACTCATAACATAATAGATTCTGGCTGGCTGACCAATCTTCATACTGTCCAGATCAACTACTATATTTCATCTGCAAATAGAATATACTCCCAACCAATATAAGATGTCTCAAATACTGATTTAGAATCATAACAATACTCAGCAGATGTAAAGTAATACAAGAAAAATATAATCAGAATAAGATAATCTGTCCAAATCAGATAAGGAAGTTCTGACATATCTGACATTCTGCTAATTCTGACATTCCTGATACCACATAGTCTGATTATAAACCTGTATCAATAACTGCATTCGGATCCATACCTGACCCATTGCTGTATACAATAATCACCGTTCTCGAAATATTTAACCCAGTCTTCAAATATTCAATATAAACAATCAGATGCTATGGATATATCCCAGAATCATAGATATAACAAGCATAATTCTTCAAAATACCCCTGAACACATAATCTGTCAATTTAGAAACCAACTAAAATGTCTTCCAGAGAAATACACAATCAACTGGATTCCTTAGCCCATACTTTAATCTGTCACTTCTTCCTGTTCATTCTGATATAAAACACATCTGACATCCTATCTAGGCCAACACCAGTCAACTATTAGATTACTAGCCCATGTGTTACTGCTAGACTCGATTTCAGTGGATCTACTGAATACATAAGGATACTATCTATTCCTTTTTGTACTAATCGAGTCAAGAACAGTACAATGATCTAAGGAATTCTAGATCTAGAATCCTCATTTATCAACTATTTCCAGAACACATGCTACAATATTTCTGTACTTGTTTAGCAGTACCTATCCATACTGAGATCGAAATCATATAACACAAGTACATCATAATCTAGCCCAATCCCGGTTTCATTCTACTGTAGTATATAACATGACACAGAAATCTCTGATATCAACATATTCCTCCAAACAGTAAGGAAATCAATACTACAGCACAACCAGACCCCATAAATATAGCATATCACCATGCTACTCAATCACATATACTCATGAAGAATGCATTAATATATATCAATACATCTGCAATATAATCATAAAGAATAGTACCTGTTGTAGTTTCTGGGTTTGTTTCTCAGTCATTACCACTAATGACTCTGCTCTTTAAGATCTTCGAAAATGTTTCTGAGGACAAACTTTAGCAAAGTGTCCCGTCTGCTTACAGATATTGCACCTACCAAGCACTCCTTTGCATTGCTCTGGGGAATGTCTCCCTCCGCAAATCCTACAATACACTCCGATATAGTTCGGACCAGGACTGCTAGAACTAGAGGAATCACTTCCTAACTTCTTGAACTGTTTCTTTTGAATTCTCAATGGTTCTTTTTCCTTACCACTATGACTGCCAATCTCTACTCTGGAAGGCAGTTGCTGTGCGGTCTGTTTTGGAAAAACATATGATGCTCCCTGTTGTCCTATCAGAACCGTTTCTGCTCTTTTAGCTCTATTCAAGGTATCCGCAAAATTACTTGATTGCTTCACATTCACCAACGTACGTATTTCTGGATTCAATCCTTGAATGAACTGGCTAGCCATAGCATCATCATTTCTAGCCACAAGAGGAGCAAAACGTAAAAGTGTGAAGAACTGTGCCAGGTATTCATCAACACTCAAAGGACCCTGTCTCAGGTTTGCAAATTCTGCACTTCTATCCTGTCTATATGAGGTAGGGAAGAATCTTTGATAAAATTCAAATCTAAAGGTCTTCCACGTGATCACTGAACGACTCTGCTCTAAGGCTCCTTTGGTGAGTAACCACCATCTTCTAGCAGTCTCTTGCAACTGGTTCTCAATAAGCCTAATTCTACACTCATCTGTGAAATTCAGGAATTCAAATAACATTTCTGTCTCCTCTAGCCATTTCTCACAATCTATTGACGTCTCAGTTCCTTTCAGAATTGGCGGTTGAAACGACTGAAACCTCTGTAACTGTGTTTCCATCTGAATTTCTGCCACATCTATCTGAGATTCTGTTCTATCTGTCTGATCATATGACGTACTGCCTTTTTCTGGAATTCTGCGGGGAGCTATATGTGATTACCAAAACATCAGTAATCCCATACCACAAACCTGTTTCAAATCTTTTCCTGACCATCTTACTGCTGGTCATGAATCCGATCCGATTCATATTCAAGAATACATAATCCCAATCCAAATCATATAATCAGGTAAGCATGTATCTTAAAGCAATAACACATAGTCTCATGCTAGCACACAATGTCAATCAACATGAAAATCAATCTCATGCTAGCACAGACATGCAAGGAAAGAAAATTCATCTACCCCGCTCATTCTCTTCTATCTTAATCTGAGTCAGTCTAAAAGATCTATCAGTTCTTACTATCTCAATCTAAAAGATCTATCTCTAAAGGAACTATCGCTAAAGGAACTATCGCTAAAGGAACTATCGGCTCTGATACCACCTGTTGTGGGGACCCGGACGCTAATCATTTTCTTAATCATCGTTGGGATTTAATTATCAATTAAGATAAAACAGGGTCTAAAAATTTTTCTTTTTAATATACAATAGCGGAAGGTAATGGAATCTAAATAATATACATATCTGTATAAAATACATTTCAGTATTAACATACAATAATCTAATCTAAGGTTCAACTACTAAATTCAAGTAATAAAACCCAATCTACTGTAAGTCCGAAATCACCACGCTAACTCGTCTTCTCTCATCGTCATCTCGACCCTGATCCAGCCCCACCTGTTGTCATGCACACATACAAAATAAGACAACAGCCGGATAACTCCGGTGAGAATAAATCCCAGTATAAAACATGGTAAACATGTATATACATAAAATAATTCATGAAACATGCTGTTACGAATAAATTCGAAACATTAGATTTCATAAGCTATGAAATCTAATCACACAACAAGCATGCACTTCAAATCAACCAACCATGCATATGACCAATCTAAATCATAAAAACATGCTAGCACAATTGGAAGCAATAATGATGGGTCCTATGATCTAGGAACCACATCCATATAAGCATGCAGTCCTAATCAAATCACGTCTAGACTTGACTCGACTAGAACTCTAGGGATCCCGGTGTGAATAAGACGTCACTACCTACTCTCCAATCGGGGTAATGAACGTCTCATTCCTAGACTTCGGTCTGAGCTGTATCAACGGCGGCAATAAGAGTAATACCTACTCTTATGCTGAGATACACCGAAACGTCTAGATATTTGACAATGCCTGTCAAAGACTTTCCTATCTTAACTGCAATGAATAACAATCTGCAAACAAAGCATAATCATATTCATAACTGAATATCACAATTATCTTATCTGCTTGAATACAGATTCTATAATCAAAGCATAATCAGATAACAATATAACCAATAATCTAGTATGTGATTTTATTGGGAAACTCAAATTAATCTAATTTGAGTTATGCGTCCCAAATATCACATGAATTATACCTTTGTCGTCCCCGTCTGATGAAGACGAAGTCTCGAAGTCGAATTTGTTCATCCCTGATCTGAAACGACAATAACAAATACACTGTATCAATGTGTAGCTCAAAACACAATCTGTTCTGATCAATACCCAATTCAGTACAAAATCTGATCACATCAACAATATCACGAGATAACAGAAACCAATACTGAATCTGATCAATCTGTACCAACTGATGTTTAGACGGCATAACACTACAGTCTTGTAACCCCGTCAGTCTTAACATCACAATTACACTACCAGAATTCCTAATAAATCTCAGTACAATCTATAACTTCAGTATCTGTACACTTGAAAATGAATAACAGCATAATTCTGATAGCAATCTCAATCAAATCAACTCTAAAATTCATAACAATTCTCTAAACAATCTGTTTCTAAATCTGACTTCGATTCTACAATATCTACGGTAGTAGAAACGCTATATCTGAATCATATGCAATTCTGACAACATCATAAAATCAAATCTTGTCTAAACGTAACAAAACTTACGTCCAATTGTAGCTATCGTTGCCAGGAACTCGGTACTATACTCAGATTCAAAATCAGACGGGTGGCTTAAAGTAAAAAGGCGTGAGAATTTCTTAGCTTCCTCCTTCCTCGATTTCCTTTCTTCTTTCTGAAGAAGGAATCGCATATATATATATATATATATATATATATATATATATATATATATATATATATATATATATATACACGTTGCATTCCCAAGAGACAAGTGGCGATTTGACAAAATGCATGCCGCTCGCTAGGGCGGACGAAAGGTGCTCGCTAGGGCGAGTTGGTTTCGGTCGAGATCCTCGGCTGAACATCTCCAGTCGCTCGGGCGGTCAAAATTGCTCGCTAGGGCGAAGAACTCTCGGCCCTCACAAATTAAACATCTCGCTCGGGCGGACAAAAAGTGCCGCCCGGGCGAAGGACTCTCGGCTTTCTACCATTAAACCCTCTCGCTCGGGCGGTCATAAACTCCCGCCCGGGCGAATGACATTCGGCCCAAATCTTGTGTCCCTCATAATTTTTTTCCAATTTAATCTCGAACTGGCCCGGCTATAATTACATCAAGTCATAATCAACAAATCATCTCAGATTACGTTAATTAAATTCTCGGGCATTACATTCTCCCACTTCCACTCGGGAATAGGAAGAGGCTTGAGCATACTCGCTGGTCTCTGATGTTCCGCTTTCACTAGCTGACATGTCAGACACTCGGATACAAATCGTCTGATATCCATCTTCATCCCTGACCACCAATATAATAACTGCAGGTCTTTGTACATCTTTGTTCTCCCAGGATGAATAGAGTACGACGACATATGGGCCTCAGATAAGATATCCTCTCGAATAGAATCAATGCTCGGAACCCATATTCTGTCTCGATATCTGACAATACCGTCTCTAACTGTGTACAAGATACTGCCCTTGGCTTCATCTCTCTGTCTCCACTTAGCCAACTGCTCGTCTGCTAACTGCCCACTGCGAATACGGTTTAGGAGAGAAGACTGAATCTTCAAAGTAGATAGACGAGGAACTCTACCTCGAGGGCACGTCTCTAGATAAAAGCTCTGTATCTCAAACTGAAGAGGTCTCGAAACCACCAAATGAGCCATCCCTGCGACTTTCCTGCTCAACGCATCCGCAACTACATTAGCTTTGCTAGGATGATAGCTAATGTCACAGTCATAGTCCTTCACTAGCTCCAACCAACGCCTTTGCCGCATATTCAACTCTTTCTGTGTAAATAAGAATTTGAGAGTTTTGTGGTCGGTAAAGATCCGGCACTTCCCTCCGTACAAATAATGCCTCCAAATCTTCAATGCATGGGTAGGATAATTCTTCTCATAAATCTTCAACTGACGAGAAGCATATGCTATAACCTTCCCATGCTCCATCAATACTGCGCCTAAACCGAGTTTCGAAGCATCGGTATACAGAACAAAATCTCCGGGTCCTGAAGGCATGGCCAACACTGGTGCTGAAATAAGAGCTTGCTTCAATGTATCGAAGCTCTTCTGACATTCCTCGCTCCACACATACTTAACATTCTTCTTCGTCAATGATGTGAGTGGAACTGCGATGGAGGAGAATCCCTGAATAAACTTCCGATGGTATCCTGCTAGCCCAAGGAAACTACAGATCTCTGATGCATTTTACGGCACAACCCAATCTCTAACTGCTGCAACTTTCGCCGGGTCTACCTGATCGAGCAAAACTTGCACAGTGAATAGTCCCAAAATTTGTTTTATAAATGAAAGCTCGATTTAAAATATCGCAAGTGCACGATAGTCAAGTTATAATAAACGTAAGTGAATACGAGTATCGATCCACGAGGACTGCGTTACAATATCTTTATTTTCAAGTAAATTTCTTCAGCAACGATAGATTGAGTTGGTGATTAAACTAAAGTGAATTCAATAACTGAAATAATTAAAGTGCAAGAACAAATAATCAAGAAATCAATGATTAAATTGGATGAAAATCAAATGAGAGACGAATTTGTTGGGAATTATCAGTTCACCTACCACTCGTGTTTAAACAATTATACTCGACTTTTACTCGTGCCTTCGACGGAATTCCCTAGACTAATCAATATACTCTGTCGAGCTATATTAATACTAATCATAAACATGCAGTAATCAAGTATCCTCAATTATTTAACAGTTCACGATTGCATTACGTTCTATGGAACCCGCTAGCTTTCATCCGGGTGAATTATCACTATCGACACGTATCCAATTCCGTATATCTACTAAAATTGTAAATCCGTGGTCTATACTATTCGATCCTATTGTCAATTATTCTATCGAAATCATCAACAACATGAAATAATCAAAGGAAGTTAGCTAGACTCCAATTGAAATAAGAGAGCACAAAAGCATAAACAAATCACTCATAAAAACGTCGCTAAATAATGTTCAACAACGAGTACGGGGTAGGATCCCCTCAAATCCCAACAAATCTAGAGTTTAGCCACTAAAATTCATGCTAGAAATCAACAACAATCTAAGAAATAAAAACTGAATAATTAAAATACTAAGGTTGACGATGGATGACGGCCACGACGCTTGGAAATCTTGATGTCTTCGAAATCTCTTTGCTCCTAGCCTTCCTCCCAAGAAAAGTGATGGAAAAATATGGTGTCCGACTGAAAAAACGGCGCCCAATCTCGTGTATTAGGTTAGGTGTAGAATAGAGTCCACAAAACTTGGAAACAAATCTTCTTTGATCTCGTCGCTCGCTAGGGCGACCACCTTTTACCGCTGGGGCGAGTGGTTCTCGAATTAAAATCCTTGGCCATGTCTCTGGTCTCGCTGTTCCTCGGCTGGATTAAAATTCTCGCTGGGGCGGTCACTTTTGACCGCCCTAGCGAGACACTCGCGCATCAACTACTCGATCAACTTAAAATGCTCGCTGGGGCTCCCTCTTTTGACCGCCCTAGCGAGATCTCTTCGCTGTTGTGCCAAATAAAATCCCACTTTTCGGTCCAATTCCTACAAAACAACCACAAAATACACGAGATCAGCCATATGCTAAATAATGATAGAAAAATGCTAAATTAAACTAAAACAAACTAATATGATGCATGAATGCGACTCGAAAACAACACTAAAAACACGTAAAAACGAGTCCTATCAACCCCCTCATACTAACCTTTTGCTCGCCCTCGAGTAAAATAGGTTAAAGCACGAGATTCTAACAAACTCAACAAACACAAAAAGAAAACTCAACCAAGAAAAAAAAAACACGAGTAAATGTCAATGGTGAGTTAACAACGTTTATGTTCATGCCTCAGTTTACTTTCCCATAACCAATCAAGTCAAATCGCAACCGAATACTCATTCTCATCTACACATAAATTTCGACACTAATTTGAACGTGTGTGTGTGTCATGATGGGTCTAGTCATTCGCACTTCAAATAGATCAATTATCAAATCATGCGAGTCACTCAATTAACACTTCAATACAAGTCTCACTAGCATGCATCCCCATGTCCATTCATCACTAGCCACAAATTGAACTTTATTCAGCTTTTAAGCATAGATAAGGGTGTCGAAAAGAAGGAAAATAAGCTCAAGTGGCTAAAAGTTGGGAGTACACCGATCATTTTCATTGTGCAATCGTCAAGACTTTTCGTCTGACTTTCCTCGTCTCCTTACATCTCCAACTTTTAGCCGAGGAATAGAATTTCATTCCTTTTATTTCGGCTCCCCCTCACCTTACATCTCCTTCTTTTTTTCTTTCTTTTTCTGTTTTTTAATTGCACAATTTTCACACATGTACTCCCTAGGCTAAGAATATAATACTTTGGATCACAGCTGGTTAGGAGTATGACATTGTAATTCAGTGCAATGGAAAAGAGGTAAATGTAAAGTTCAAGGCAAATCAAATTTTTTCATTCAAGGTCCCAACTAGCGACTTATTTTCACGGGTTTACATGCCAAATCAACTCATAAATGGTGCCTTTCAAGTTAGCCACACAAAACTTTCAAATTTCACCATTATTCCTACAACGTTCTAGTCCCCACACATGTGTGCTCAAAAGGTTCAAATTTTGTACCGAAATTCATGCTTTAACAATCAAGAGTATCATTCACGACGTGACCCAATCAACACTTTTGTAAACTATCAATTCAAATCATCATTGGCTCGTAAACGATGTCTTCTCACCATAAACGACACCCAACAAAAGAAACCAACATAAACGACACCAAACAACAGAAATGCAACGAAACTAAACCACTTAACTAAACAATCAAAACAATAACCAATTGACTAAACAACCAAAACAATCTACCCACCCCCTCATACTAGAGTTGTGCCATGCCCTCATAGCACAAAACGAAACAAAGACTAAAAACATAAAAACGAATGAATGCAAATGCAACGACAAAACAAACAAAATAAAAATAAAAAGAAAGGGGAAACAGTGAACTCCCCTGATCAGAACTCCTCATCCTCGTCATGCTCAGGTGGTGGGACTCCCTCGTCAGCTGGTGGCGGCATAGGATAATGGTACTGGAACTGGAAGGGTGGTGGGTATGCGGGTGGTGGTGGCAGGCCGGATGTGTCGATGCCCAAATGCGTTGTGATCCCCTGTACCAAGTACTCGACGTTCTGAATATGAGCTTGATTGACGGCCTGATACTCAGTCTGGTAAGTGGCCCAAGCGCCCAATTCGTTGATGCGATCACGCATGGCACGGCGGCGTGGCTGCGGAGGAGGCAGTGCATGTCCTAAAGCCGGAGGTGGTTGAGCTGCGCCCCCATACTCGAAAAATACATCCTCGGGCAGCTCTGCCTGCCTCTTCTCCCTCTTGGATCGATAAAGAGCGTCATCAATAGCTCTCATCGGTGGTAGCCACTCATCATCATCGGCAAATATCACCCCCGCTCGGGCACATAACTCAGTCACGATCGTCGGAAAATAAAACGCCAAATTGCTGCTGTGTATGCACATGTTGAGCTGTCCAAAGATGAGTCTGCCCACATCAATCGCCATCCCAGTCTGGATGGCATACAGAACAACCGCCCGCTCACGCTGGACATCACTCGTATGCCCGACCGGCATCAATCTCTTAGATAGAAACGCATACCACATTGCCGCGTCCACTCTCAAAAATTTTTCAAGAAAAACCGTATACGTCCCCGGCTGTTTCCACGTGGTGCCCGGATAGCAGAGCGTGCGAATAATTAAATCATAGTCCGGGTTGAGCACCCACGCCTGAAACTCAGAGTCATCGACCGACGGTAAACCCAGCAAGTCATTGATAGTTCTCGAATCATACGGGACTAGACGCCCCCGCACAGATGCCTTAGGCTCACTCCGCTCCGGAGCATTTGCATAGAATTCACGCACAACCGGAATCACCGCGGCATTCGGTTGTGCTAAGAAATTACTCCACCCTCGTCCCTCTACTAAGACTTCCGGAAAATCACTAATAACAGATGTAGTAAACCCTCGCTCAGGGATTGGTTTTCTATGTAGTTTAGCATGCTCAAACCGCTCCCGAGCTTTCTCATTAACAAAATTAGACGGAGTCGAACGAGAACTAGAGGCACCGTGAGTTACCTTAGACCGTTTAGGTGCCATGTCGAGATGGGAGTGCAAAGAGTCTGAAGTCGCCGGAAAATTTTCGAAGTTCGCCGGAAAAGCTCGCCGGAATCCTTGGAAGATGACCGGAGTAGAAGAAATTGTAGTGTAAATGCGTCCCGGTGGAGTGTAGCAACCAAGATCGAGTCTTTTCCTGAAAATATCACAAAACAAGAAGATTTGAGCTTCAAAGACGGAGGAGGCGCCGAAAATCGAGAAGGGAGGCGAGGGTTTGCGAGTGGGAAAGAAAAAAACGCGACGCAGCTTTTTAAATATGCCCGACTCGCTAGGGCGGTCAAAGGTGTCCGCCCTAGCGAGTGGTTTTCGGTGACAGACTGTTTGAAAAATATGAAGGCGCGCTGGGGCGGTCAAAAGTGACCGCCCTAGCGAGAAGTGTTCGCCAGGAAAACCAATTTTTTCTTTTTTTAAAAAAAATTCACTCGCTGGGGCGGTCAAAAGTGACCGCCCGAGCGAGGCTTTCTCGGTGGCTATGTTTTTGAAAAAAACGACGTCTCGCTGGGGCGGTCGGTTTTGACCGCCCTAGCGAGATACTCTCGAAAAAATAAATAAAAACAATGAATGCCATGCCATGCAACAACCTAAATGCAAATGATACGATGAAGGAATAAAGGAAAAAGAATTAAAAGGAGAAGAAGCAGTTCTCAATTTATAGTCTAGAGCTCGACTTTTCACCCGTGTCCTCAACGACTGTCATGGAGCCGAGTGACTCCAATTTGTGGCTCAATTGTGCCACCAATATAGTGCTTTAATCTTTGGGCGTTCACAGTAAACGTCCCTTCCTTGCCATCATGCAACACCACTGCACCTGATGGGAACACCTCGGCTATGATGAATGGTCCTGACCATCTGGACTTCAGCTTGCCCAGAAAAAGTCGCAAGCGAGAATTGTATAACAGCACCGCCTCACCCACTTTGAACTCCCTTCTTACAATGTGTTTATCATGGGCTCGTTTGGTGCGTTCCTTGTAAGATAGTGCAAGATCATACGCTTTTCCTCGAAACTCGTCTAACTGATTCAACTGCAGCAACCGTTTTTCACCTGCAAGAGCAAAATCAAAGTTTAGTGCCTTGGTCGCCCAGTATGCTCTATGCTCTAATTCTACGGGTAGATGACATGCTTTACCAAAAAGTAACCTATATGGTGTAGTGCCTATAGGTGTTTTAAAAGCAGTACAATAAGCCCACAAAGCATCATCTAACCGAATGGACCAGTCTTTTCTATTCACATTCACTGTCTTCTCTAGAATCCTCTTAATCTCTCGATTTGACACTTCAACTTGTCCACTAGTTTGGGGATGGTATGGAGTGGAAACTTTGTGGGTGACACCATATTTGCCCAATAGTTTATCAAAAATTTTATTGCAAAAGTGGGTGCCACCATCACTTATGATTGCACGTGGTGTACCAAATCGATTAAAAATGTGTTTCTTCAAAAATTTTAACACCACTTGTGCATCATTCGTGGCACAAGCCTCTGCCTCCACCCATTTCGACACATACTCCACTGTCACCAAAATAAATTTCTTTGCAAAAGAAGCAGGAAAAGGACCCATAAAATCAATCCCCCACACATCAAATATTTCACACTCAATAATATTATTCAAAGGCATCTCATGACGGTTAGAAATATTACCTGTGCGTTGGCATCTATCACAATTGAGAACATACAAACGAGCATCCTTAAAAAGAGTTGGCCAATAGAAGCCACATTCAAGTACCTTAGATGCCGTCCGTATGGGTCCAAAGTGACCACCTACCTCACGGTCATGGCAGTGGTTCAGAATTTGACTGGTTTCCTCCTCCGCTACACATCTCCTTATCATGGCATCTGCACAGATCTTAAACAAAAATGGTTCCTCCCAAAAATAATATTTCACGTCAGAAAAGAATTTCTTTCTTTGGTGAAACGATAAATTTGGGGGAGGTGTGCCAGTGACAAGAAAATTTGCAACATTGGCATACCAAGGGCACGCATTCACCTCAAACAATTGCTCATCAGGGAACCAGTCATCTATATCAGTATCAACGCCATTAATTCTAACATCCTCAAGCCTAGACAGATGATCAGCAACCACATTTTCTACACCTTTTTTATCTCGAATCTCGAGATCAAATTCTTGCAATAGTAAAATCCACCTAATTAACCTAGGTTTCGCATCTTTCTTAGCAAGCAAGTATTTTAGGGCAGAATGATCTGTATACACAATCACTTTAGACAGAACAAGGTATGAATGAAATTTCTCAAAAGCAAATACTATAGCAAGTAATTCCTTTTCAGTAGTAGCGTAATTCAATTGAGCATCATTTAAGGTCTTACTTGCATAATAGATGGTATGAAATACCTTGTTCTTCCTTTGACCTAGCACCGCACCAACAGCTGTATCACTAGCATCGCACATCACCTCAAATGGTAACTCCCAATCAGGGGCAGTCAGAACAGGTGCTGTCACCAAGCTCTCCTTGAGTATTTCGAATGCCTGCAGACAAGTAGGATCAAACTTAAACTCAACATCTTTCATCAACAAAGAGGATAAAGGCTTAGCAATTTTAGAAAAATCCTTAATAAAACGCCTATAAAAACCCGCATGGCCTAGGAAACTTCTGATTCCCTTTATCGATGCAGGTGGTGGTAGATTTTTGATTACTTCCACCTTGGCCTTGTCTACCTCGATTCCATTCTCCGACACCTTGTGTCCTAACACAATCCCCTCTTGCATCATGAAATGACACTTCTCCCAATTTAACACCAAATTGCTTTCTTCACATCTAATAAGCACCAAGTTTAAATTCTCTAAACATTCATTAAATGAAGAGCCAAAAATGGAGAAATCATCCATAAAAACTTCAAGAAAATTCTCAATCATGTCATGAAAGATAGCGGTCATGCATCTTTGAAATGTAGCAGGTGCATTGCATAGACCAAAGGGCATACGTCTAAACGCAAAAGTACCATAAGGGCAAGTGAAAGTAGTTTTCTCTTGGTCCTCGGGTGCAATTGTGATTTGATTGTATCCCGAATATCCATCCAAAAAACAGTAAAATTCATGACCGGCTAATCGTTCAATCATTTGATCAATAAATGGCAACGGAAAGTGATCTTTACGGGTTGCATCATTTAATTTCCTATAATCCATGCACACACGCCAACCCGTAACAGTTCTAGTGGGAATCAACTCATTTTTTTCATTGGTAATAACAGTAATCCCACCCTTTTTCGCCACACATTGTACAGGACTTACCCACGCACTATCAGAGATAGGATAGATAATACCTGCATCCAGAAGTTTGATCATTTCAGCTTTTACTACCTCTTGCATCTTTGGATTGAGTCTCCTTTGAGGTTGTGCTAGGGGTGAGTATTTATCCTCCATCAGAATTTTGTGCATGCAGATCGAAGGACTTATCCCCTTGATGTCCGCAACTTTCCAAGCGAATGCTCCTCTATGCTCCTTAAGGACTCCTAAGAGCTTACTCTCCATATCATCTGTCAAAGAAGAGGAAATAATAACAGGCAGTTTATTATTTTCTCCTAGATATACGTACTTGAGATGTGGAGGTAGTGGTTTGAGCTCCAAAGTAGGTGGCTCCTCTAGGCTCGACTTTTGAGGCATTAAATCTTTTCTGTCTCCCAATTCCTCTAGTCGAAGCCTCACTTGCTTTCTCCAAGGTGGAATGGCATTCAAGTGAGCTACCATCTCCATCTTTTCCTCGTCTAACTCGTCTTCCTGCTTTTCCGTAGTGAGAGTGGCCTCCAATGGCTCTTGCAATCCATCCTGCACAAAATCACAAACGAGAGAATCTAAGACATCAACACGAAAACAACTATCATTGTGCATTGTGTGCTTGAGAGTATTAAAGACATCAAAAATAATTTCTTCTTCTCCAACTCTCAGTCTCAATTTTCCCTCGTCAACATCAATCAGTGCTTTCCCTGTAGCCAGAAATGGTCTCCCTAGGATTAAAGGCATCTCTAAATCTTCCTCCATGTCAAGTACTACAAAATCTGCAGGAAAAATAAACTTATCCACTTTCACCAAGACATCTTCGATAATCCCACGTGGATACTTGACAGATCTGTCAGCCAGCTGCAATGACATCCTAGTTGGTTTGGGTTCACCCAATCCCAGTCTCCTAAACACAGAATAGGGCATCAAATTAATACTCGCACCAAGATCACATAGAGCTTTATGAAAATTAATATCACCAATAATGCAAGGTATAGAGAAACTCCCTGGATCTTTTTTCTTTGGAGGCATCTTGTTTTGAACTAAAGCGGAGCAATTTTCAGTCAAGTTCACAGTCATATGATCTTCTAGCTTCCGCTTATTCGCCAAAATATCTTTCAAGAATTTTGCATAACTTGGCATATTCAATAAAGCATCAGCAAAGGGAATGTTAATATGCAGTTTTTTGAATATCTCAAGAAATTTACCAAATTGTGCATCTATCTTAGCTTTTTTCATTGCTGCAGGAAACGGTGGGGGGATAACAATTTTATTCGGTGCAATAGGTGTAAATGTAGAGTTAGAAGACTTACCTCCTTGATGTTCCACCTCATCCTCACCTTACTTGTTTTTTTCTCATTAGACTCAAGTGCTTTTCCACTGCGCAATTCCACCGCCTTCACATGTTCCTTCGGGTTAGTTTCCGTGTTGCTTGGCAAAGCTCCTTGCTCCCTGTTAGCAATCAACTTAGCCAATTGCCCAATTTGAGTCTCTAACCCCTTTATGGATGCATCCTGGTTCTGAAATCTCGTCTCCGTCGCAGAAATGAATTTAGTCATCATTTGCTCTAAATTAGATTTCTCCTCCCGAGGCGGTTCTTGCTTGAACCCTTGGTGCATCCCATATGGTGGAACTCTTTGCTGGCGATTCTGGTTGTTTTGACCTCCCCATGAAAAGTTTGGGTGATTCCTCCATCCCGGATTATATGTGTTTGAATACGGGTCATTTCTTGGACGGTTCTGGAATACCACTTGTTTTACCGGTGCTCCTTCAGGCACGTAGAATGGATTTCCGTCTTGGCAATCCTGCACGTCATGCTCACCTCCACACTTATCACAGAAAATCTCTTGCAGACGCATAGCCGATCCACTCGCACTCATCCCATCAATCTTTCTGTTCAAAGCCTCTAACTGTGCTGACACCGCAGACAAATCAGTAACTTAATTAACTCCAGCACCTCGTCTCTGCCTATCAGACTGAGGCTGATAGCTACTAGCAGCCATCTCCTCTAATAACTCATATCCTTCCTCAGCCGTCTTTCTCAGTAAGTTACCACAGGCAGCAGCATCTATCATAGTACGGTTAGAAGTAAGCAGACCGTAGTAGAAAGTTTGAACAACTAACCCAAGAGGTAGCTCGTGGTGGGGACATCTCCTCAACAAGTCCTTATAGCGCTCCCATGCCTCGTAAAGTGACTCTAGCTCATATTGAGCAAAAGTAGTAATGTCGGCTCTCAGCTTCATAGTCTTCGACGGAGGAAAGTACTTGATCAGGAATGCCTTCGCCATATCCTCCCATGTAGTGATAGACCCTACAGGCAAACAGTTTAACCACGCTTTAGCTTTATCTCTTAGTGAAAATGGAAATAAACGCAAACGAACAGCATCATCAGACACAGCATTAAACTTAAAAGTATCGCAAATTTCAAGAAAATCAGCTATATGAGAATTAGGGTCGTCAAGTGCACTTCCCCCAAATTGAACAGTGTTTTGAATCATCTGAATGATAGCTGGCTTCATCTCAAACTGGTTAGCTCGGATGACTGGTCTCACGATGCTTGGACGTGCTCCATCAAGAGACGGTTGTGCATAATCCAACATTGGAATGCGACGTGGTATCTCAACTTGTCTATTGTCACGCTGTTCCTCTCCACGTTCTTGCTCGTGTCTTTCCATCTGTTCTTTGAGTCTTTGTTGCTGTCTTCGCCTGCGGAAAGTTCTTTCGATTTCAGGGTCAAATTCAAGCTTCACGTCAAGTGATCTTGGCATGCACCACAAGAAAAATCTGCAACACAATGAGAGTATCAAATAATAATGAAATAAATAATACTAAAGAATTTAAATGAAAAATAAAAATTGTGAATCAACAGTCCCCGGCAACGTCGCCAAAAACTTGATCGAGCAAAACTTGCACAGTGAATAGTCCCAAAATTTGTTTTATAAATGAAAGCTCGATTTAAAATATCGCAAGTGCACGATAGTCAAGTTATAATAAACGTAAGTGAATACGAGTATCGATCCACGAGGACTGCGTTACAATATCTTTATTTTCAAGTAAATTTCTTCAGCAACGATAGATTGAGTTGGTGATTAAACTAAAGTGAATTCAATAACTGAAATAATTAAAGTGCAAGAACAAATAATCAAGAAATCAATGATTAAATTGGATGAAAATCAAATGAGAGACGAATTTGTTGGGAATTATCAGTTCACCTACCACTCGTGTTTAAACAATTATACTCGACTTTTACTCGTGCCTTCGACGGAATTCCCTAGACTAATCAATATACTCTGTCGAGCTATATTAATACTAATCATAAACATGCAGTAATCAAGTATCCTCAATTATTTAACAGTTCACGATTGCATTACGTTCTATGGAACCCGCTAGCTTTCATCCGGGTGAATTATCACTATCGACACGTATCCAATTCCGTATATCTACTAAAATTGTAAATCCGTGGTCTATACTATTCGATCCTATTGTCAATTATTCTATCGAAATCATCAACAACATGAAATAATCAAAGGAAGTTAGCTAGACTCCAATTGAAATAAGAGAGCACAAAAGCATAAACAAATCACTCATAAAAACGTCGCTAAATAATGTTCAACAACGAGTACGGGGTAGGATCCCCTCAAATCCCAACAAATCAAGAGTTTAGCCACTAAAATTCATGCTAGAAATCAACAACAATCCAAGAAATAAAAACTGAATAATTAAAATACTAAGGTTGACGATGGATGACGGCCACGACGCTTGGAAATCTCGATGTCTTCGAAATCTCTTTGCTCCTAGCCTTCCTCCCAAGAAAAGTGATGGAAAAATATGGTGTCCGACTGAAAAAACGGCGCCCAATCTCGTGTATTAGGTTAGGTGTAGAATAGAGTCCACAAAACTTGGAAACAAATCTTCTTTGATCTCGTCGCTCGCTAGGCCGACCACCTTTTACCGCTGGGGCGAGTGGTTCTCGAATTAAAATCCTTGGCCATGTCTCTGGTCTCGCTGGGGCGGTCACTTTTGACCGCCCGAGCGAGAGGTTCGCGCAAATGCTCCTCGGCTGGATTAAAATTCTCGCTGGGGCGGTCACTTTTGACCGCTCTAGCGAGACACTCGCGCATCAACTACTCGATCAACTTAAAATGCTCGCTGGGGCTCCCTCTTTTGACCGCCCTAGCGAGATCTCTTCGCTGCTGTGCCAAATAAAATCCCACTTTTCGGTCTAATTCCTACAAAACAACCACAAAATACACGAGATCAGCCATATGCTAAATAATGATAGAAAAATGCTAAATTAAACTAAAACAAACTAATATGATGCATGAATGCGACTCGAAAACAACACTAAAAACACGTAAAAACGAGTCCTATCACTACCTCAATACCACTGCTAGAAACGACGTGGCCTAAGAACGCCACTTTTTCTATCCAGAACTCGATTTGCTGAACTTCGCGAATAGCTTGTGCTTTTATAAGGTCTTCAATACTGTGGTCAGATGTCTGCTGTGATCCTCTTGAATCTTTGAGTAGATGAGAATATCATCTATGAATACTATCACGAACTGATCAAGATACGGTTGGAATACGCGATTCATGAGATCCATGAAGATCGCTGGCGCATTCGTCAAACCGAACGGCATCACAAGAAACTCGAAGTGGCCATAACGAGTCCTGAAATCAGTCTTGAGAACATCGGCGTCTTTCACTCTCAGCTGATGATAACCCGAACGCAGATCAATCTTGGAGAATACTGAAGCTCTCTGTAACTGATCAAATAAATCTTCAATCCTCGGGAGTGGGTATTTGTTCTTCGCTGTAACTCTGCTCAATTCCCGGTAATCAATGCAGAGCCTCATCATACCATCCTTCTTCTTCACAAATAAGACCGGCGCGTCCCATGGCGAAAAGCTAGGGCGAATGAATTCCTTGTCAAGAAGTTCCTGAGTCTGTTTCTTGAGTTCTACCATCTCTGTCGGTGCTAATCGGTTTTGTGCTTTGGAGATCGGCGTAGTACCGGGCATAAGCTCAATAGAAAATTCCACCTCTCTCACAGGTGGTAGACCAGAGACGTCGTCAGGAAAAATGTCTAGAAAATCCCGGACAATAGGAATGTCGGATGCTGACTGTTTGGGCGTCTCGGGAATAGATACAAGAGTAGCTAAAAATGCTCGGCACCCTCTATGAATGAGCTTCCTAGCCTGGTCACAAGATATCATACGCGGTAAATTAAAATAACTGTCTAGCTCGAATAAAATTGTTCTATCCCAGGCGGTCGGACGAGAACAGATCTCTGCTGGAAGTCAATCAAAAATCGGTTCCTTAGTAGCCAGTCCATCCCTAGAATGATATCAAATTCTGGCATCGGCAGAACGATCAGATCCGCATACACAAGATTACCATGAATTTCAAGGTCTATATCTCGAATCACATTAGTAGTTGTCATCTCCTTTCCAGAAGGCAATGCTACTGAATACGCTACGTCTAGCCCAATTAATTTGATCTTGAGAGAATTTGCAAAGGTTTCTGAAATGAACGAATGAGCCCCTGAATCTATCTAGGCTTTCGTAGCTGAATCGGCTATAAAGATTCTCCCTGAAAGATTGGAATATTATGCTAAACCAAATAGTTTTAAAAGAACTATGCTTATAGACATGCAAAGGTCAAAGTTCTTCTAACCTAAATTCCCGTAGCTAACGCTGATTAGAACATGCAATCCTATCATAAATTATCAGTTCGAAATCTTAACCCCAAACATTAAACTTCAAATACAACTTAAGGATTTAGTATACCTGTCATGAGCATCGTCTCCGGATTAGTCTCCGCAGCATGTAGAGCAAAAACTCTTCCTTGGTTAGGCAGATTCTTCTGAGGGCAATTATTCAATATGTGGTCGGTACTATCACATTTGTAACACTTTCCCGAACCATACATACAAGTCCTGTGACACCCCGATCCTTTTTTAAAATAAATACACAGCGGAAATAAAATTTTCTCTTTTAAAAATATACGGAAGGAGTTTCAAAATACATTTCTTTAAATATCTTTACAAAATAAATACATGATCATTTAAATGACATAACAAAAACAAAACATCATTCCTATGATCATGCCAAAATCCTCCTTCCAACGGTATAGGCATATGACCCCCGATCTACAGTCAACGTCCCGAGGCACCACTCTGATCTGCATCACATGAAAATAACTGAAATGAGAATAAATCTCAGCAAGTGGAACTCTTATATAACAATGAACAATAACTCTGTAAAACATCTCTTTGAAATCATAAATACCATCAACTCTGAACTGTAAACTCTGAATATCAATAACATAGCAATAGCATATAAAATATGATGGTATATCTCTTTTGCTCTGGGGATTGATATCAATAGTATCTCTGCTCTGGGGTGCTCGTATCCCAAATCGATATAAATACCGATAACTCTGAGGGATATAAGCCTATAGGCGATGATCATCTAATATTGCATGCAATCTCTGACTATGTATTTATCAATCCGAAAACATTTGAACTCTGAATAGCATTTAAGGCCGTCCTTTCACAATCTCATATTTTCTCTTGTATTCCCTTTTAACAATAGTGAGGTATACAATACCTCCAATAGATAATCAATGAAATCAATACATAACAATGGATCAATGGAAGGGAATATCACTTTAAAATCTTTAAAACACAATACATATAATATCATGTGAGCAAAAAGGATGAAATTCCACTTACAAACCACAACAAACACCTCAACTTAGCTCTTGATCACCACCTACAACAAATAATCCACAAATAACACCAATATCAACTAAATATCCAAGATTACAAGCTAAATAATCCATAAATCCACATAAACAACCAACCTAAACAACTCTTAATTTACAACCTTAACAGAATCGCACCAAAAGCTTACCCAAGCTTCCTAGCACCAAGGAGAACGTCGAACTCAAGTCGAAATTCCAAACAAACGCCTGAATCGAAGATAGGAAAGGAAAGAAATGACTAAAAACCCTTGAAATGGAGAGAAATGTCGAGAATGGAGGAGAAAAGAAAGGGAAAGTATGGCCAACCACTCCAAAAAGTAGCTTAAAAACTCGCCCATACCTTCACCGCGGGTGCACTCCTCTAAGCACCGCGGGTGCGCAATGGTTTCGGCAGCCACAAAAATTCTGGAACACGAACAGCGCGGGTGCGGCGACGCAAGCAGCGCGGGTGCGGTCCCTACATCACCGCGGGTGCGGTGATGCTACGGCATTCCAACTCCAAAACAGCACAGTACACCGCGGGGGCACTCCAGTTAAGAGCGCGGGTGCACTCAAGTCACGGCCAAGCACTATTCCCATGCAACTAAAATCGAACCGACACTCTGAAACGAACAACCAACATCAACTAACACCTCAAGACAATAAAACTAACAATACTATAGCCCAAAAATACAACTCTGAACATCTAATCAAATATCCCAAAATAACAAACGAAACTTAAATCGTACCGTACACCGGGCTCGGCTATTACAATCTCCCCCCCTTAAGGGAATTTCGTCCGCGTAATTGACGTCACGGCACGAACAACTCAGGATACTTCTCTCTTATCTCCTCCTCTGGTTCCCACGTAGCCTCCTCTAACAAATGGTTCCTCCAAAGAACTTTGACAATGCCGATCTCTTTGTTCCTCAACACTCTAACTGTGCGATCCAGAATCTGAATCGGAATCTCTTGATACGTCAAATTCGGCGTCAAGTCCAATGGCTCATGGCGAAGAACATGGGAAGGATCTGCAACATACTTCCTGAGCATCGATACATGAAAAACATTATGGACTCTGTCAAGATCTGGAGGTAGGGCTAATCTGTAGGCTCGATCGCCAACTCTGTCCAATATCTCAAATGGACCAATAAATCTAGGACTCAACTTGCCCTTCTTGCCAAATCGCATCACACCCTTGAGAGGTGCTATCTTCAGAAACACGTGATCGCCAACCTCGAACTGCAAAGGCCTACGACGAACATCTGCATAGCTCTTCTGTCTGGACTGGGCAGTCTTCATCCTTTCTCTGATAACAGCAACAACATCGGCAGTCTGCTGGACCAACTCTGGTCCCAACATCTTCCTCTCACCAACCTCGTCCTAATACAAGGGAGATCTGCATTTCCTGCCATAAAGTGCCTCATACGGTGCCATGCCAATCGTCGCCTGGTAGCTATTATTATAAGTGAACTCAACCAAAGGCAACAAAGAATCCCAGCTACCTGGAAAGTCTATAGTACAAGCTCTGAGCATATCCTCAAGAATCTGAATGACTCTCTCTGACTGACCATCGCTCTGAGGATGATAGGCTGTACTGAACGCTAACCGCGAACCCATAGCTCTGTGCAAACTCTTCCAAAACTCTGAAGTAAATCTAGGGTCACGATCAGACACGATCGACACAGGGACACCATGAAGTCTGACAATCTCTGCTATGTAGTCCTCGGCATACTGGTTCATCGAATACGTCGTCTTGACTGGAAGAAAGTGCGCTGACTTAGTCAATCGATCAACGATAACCCAAATAGAATTGAAACCTCTCTGCACTCTGGGAAGACCAGTCACGAAATCCATCGTAATATGCTCCCACTTCCACTGAGGAATCGGCAATGACAACAATGTCCCAGCAGGTCTCTGGTGCTCAATCTTCACCTGCTGACAAGTAAGGCACTGAGAAATGAACACGGCAACATCCTTCTTCATACCTGGCCACCAGTAGAGTCGACGAAGATCCTGATACATCTTCGTACTGCCTGGATGAATCGAATACGGCGCGGTATGAGCCTCTGTCAGAATATCTCTACGAATATCATCGCCAACAGGAACACAAATACGACCTCTGAAAGTCACCAAACCATCACCATTCAAGGCAAACTCTGAATTACCTCTAATATCTGCTCTATCTCTCAACTCTGTCAACTGAACATCAGTCGACTGCTCTCTACGAATCCTGTCCGTCAATGAAGATCGAATAACCAACGCTGAAAGACGAGCAATGGTGCCTGGAATCACCAGATCAATCTCCTCTCTCTGCAAATCCATCAGCAACGGTCTCTGAATCAAAGAACTCAATGAAGCACTCGACTTACGACTCAAAGCATCAGCCACAACATTCGCCTTCCCTGGGTGATAACTGATAGTCACATCGTAATCTTTGACCAGCTCTAACCACCTCCTCTGCCGCATATTGAGCTCTCTCTGAGAAAACAGATACTTCAAACTCTTGTGGTCTGTGAAAATCTCACACTTTTCGCCATACAAGTAGTGTCTCCAAATCTTCAGGGCGAAAACCACAGCTGCCAACTCTAAATCATGCGTCAGATAATTCTTCTCATAATCCTTCAACTGGCGAGAAGCATAGGCAATGACCTTACCTCTCTGCATCAACACTGCCCCGAAACCCTTCTTCGACGCATCGGTATAGACCACAAAATCTTCTGAACCACTGGGCAATGCGAGAATAGGAGCTGACGTCAATCTATCCTTCAACTCCTGAAATGCGCTCTGGCAATCTATAGACCACTCGAACTTCACAGTCTTCCTTGTCAAATTGGACAATGGCAGGGAAATCTTGGAAAAGTCTGAAATGAAACGACGATAATAACCCGCCAAACCAAGGAAACTGCGTACCTCAGAAACAGTCGTAGGAATAGGCCACTTCTGAATCGCCTCTATCTTCATCGGATCAACAGCAATGCCATCCCTCGAAACGACATGGCCTAGAAAAGAAATCTGATCCAACCAAAACTCACACTTCTTCAACTTGGCAAACAACCTCCGCTCTCTCAACAACTGGAGCACAACTCTGAGATGCTCTGAATGAAGCTCTCTGGTCTTAGAATAGATCAAGATATCATCGATGAAGACAATGACAAAGCTATCCAAATACGACTTGAACACACGGTTCATCAGGTCCATGAAGACAGAAGGGGCATTGGTCAAACCAAAAGACATCACGAGAAACTCATAGTGACCATACCTGGTCCGGAATGCCGTCTTAGGAATATCAGACTCCCTAACCTTCAACTGATAGTAGCCAGACCGAAGATCAATCTTCGAGAAAACAGTGGCACCCTGGAGTTGGTCAAACAAATCATCAATCCGTGGCAACGGATACTTGTTCTTGATCGTCACTTTGTTAAGCTCCCTATAGTCGACACACAGACGCAAAGAACCATCCTTCTTCTTAACAAATAGAACCGGAGCTCCCCAAGGCGAAGAACTCGGACGAATAAAACCCTTATCTAGAAGATCCTGCAACTGTGTCTTCAACTCTTTCATCTCAGTAGGAGCCATCCTATACGGAGCCTTAGAAATAGGAACCGTACCTGGAGCAAGATCAATAACAAACTCTACATCTCTATCCGGCGGCAAACCCGGAACATCATCCTCAAACACATCAGCAAACTCCCTCACCACATCAATATCATCAATATTCAACTTAATCAGTCTATCAACATCCACAACAGATGCCAGAAAAACATCACAACCTCTACACAATAGCCTCTCAGCATCAAGACACGAAATAAAAGGAAGGACCAGCGAAGTACCTGAGCTGGCGAGAACTCCTCCCTGGCCATCATCTGCAAAAGTCACCGTCTTAGCAACGCAATCAATAACAGCACGATAGGTCGACAGCCAATCCATGCCAAGAATAACATCAAAGGCAACCATCGGGATCACAATCAAATCAGCAAAGACCTCTCGATCAACAAAACGAACGGGGCACGCATACACTATGGAGGTCGGGCACAAAACATCTCCCGAAGGCAAAACAACACTAAGCTGAAGGGGAATAACAGAAGGAACTATACCCAAAGATCTCAAAAACAATTCAGACATAAAAGAATGAGTAGCACCAGTATCAATCAAAGTAGTAGCTACTCTGCCTGAAATTAAAATGGAACTAGAGATTACAGAGGAATTACGATTAATACCTTCCTTAGTCATCGAAAAGATACGACCTTGCACCTTCTCCTGGCTAGCTCCCTTAGGACAATCTCTGGAAATGTGGCCTGGCATGCCACAACGATAGCAAGAACGAGTGCCAAATCTACACTCTCCACGATGAGGTCTGCCACACTTGGGACACAAGGATCTCTCAGAATCAGACGGAGCAACTGGCGCTGAAGGTGGCCTAGGACTCTGATCCACCTTGCCCTTCCCTTTGAATCGATCTCTGCCACGCTGACCTGAACTCTGGCCTCTCTGAACACTAGCTTGGTGCCTCGCCTGTCTCTCCCTGGCGATATCCTTCTCGTCCTGCTCTGCTAGCAACGCCTTGGACACAATCTCCTTGAAAGTAACAGCCTTGGACATATTGATATCACGCCTGATCTCCGCTCTAAGGCCTCGAATGAAGTGAGCGCCTTTATCTTTATCACTGGTAGCAATGTACGGAGCAAATAGGCAACCCTCCTCGAACCTGAGAATATACTCATCTACATTCATGCTCCCCTGACGAAGCTCCAGAAACTCTGTAACCTTCCTCGCTCGCAAAGCATCAGGAAAGTACTTGTCGTAGAAAAGCTCAGTAAACTCAGACCACTTCAATGCCGAGACATCAATGCCAACCTTGGTCGCATTACACCACAAACGTGCAGCTTTAACCAGCATAAAAACAGCACAACTGATACGATCTCTGTCCTCATAGTGGAGATGATCAAAAATCGCCTCCAAAGCCTTGACCCACTCTACTGCAGCTAAAGGATCGGAGCTGCCTGGAAACTCGGGTGGATCCATCCTCTTAAACGCAGAAAAGATAGCATCAGAACCAACTGCAGCTGGAGCAACCTGCCCTCTACCTTGGCCTCTGCCCTGGCCTGCTCCTTGCAGTCTAAGCAACTGCTGGATCTGCTCACTGTGAACCTTAGCCTGCTCCTTCAGTAACTTGCCGAACTCGTCGACAACTCTCGAGGACGAACTATCCTCCTCCTCTGACGCCTTACGCTTAGGAGGCATCCTCTACTCTACAATGCTCACAAGACACCAATCAATACATAACAATAGATAGATGCAAAGAAAACATACCCGGACAGTTGAAAGTAGACGAAGTCATATGCATTGGTCCGAAGAAAACCTCGCTCTGATACCACTAAATGTGACACCCCGATCCTCTTTTAAAATAAATACACAGCGGAAATAAAATTTTCTCTTTTAAAAATATACGGAAGGAGTTTCAAAATACATTTCTTTAAATATCTTTACAAAATAAATACATGATCATTTAAATGACATAACAAAAACAAAACATCATTCCTATGATCATGCCAAAATCCTCCTTCCAACGGTATATGCATATGACCCCCGATCTACAGTCAACGTCCCGAGGCACCACTCTGATCTGCATCACATGAAAATAACTGAAATGAGAATAAATCTCAGCAAGTGGAACTCTTATATAACAATGAACAATAATTCTGTAAAACATCTCTTTGAAATCATAAATACCATCAACTCTGAACTGTAAACTCTGAATATCAATAACATAGCAATAGCATATAAAATATGATGGTATATCTCTTTTGCTCTGGGGATTGATATCAATAGTATCTCTGCTCTGGGGTGCTCGTATCCCAAATCGATATAAATACCGATAACTCTGAGGGATATAAGCCTATAGGCGATGATCATCTAATATTGCATGCAATCTCTGACTATGTATTTATCAATCCGAAAACATTTGAACTCTGAATAGCATTTAAGGCCGTCCTTTCACAATCTCATATTTTCTCTTGTATTCCCTTTTAACAATAGTGAGGTATACAATACCTCCAATAGATAATCAATGAAATCAATACATAACAATGGATCAATGGAAGGGAATATCACTTTAAAATCTTTAAAACACAATACATATAATATCATGTGAGCAAAAAGGATGAAATTCCACTTACAAACCACAACAAACACCTCAACTTAGCTCTTGATCACCACCTACAACAAATAATCCACAAATAACACCAATATCAACTAAATATCCAAGATTACAAGCTAAATAATCCATAAATCCACATAAACAACCAACCTAAACAACTCTTAATTTACAACCTTAACAGAATCGCACCAAAAGCTTACCCAAGCTTCCTAGCACCAAGGAGAACGTCGAACTCAAGTCGAAATTCCAAACAAATGCCTGAATCGAAGATAAGAAAGGAAAGAAATGACTAAAAACCCTTGAAATGGAGAGAAATGTCGAGAATGGAGGAGAAAAGAAAGGGAAAGTATGGCCAACCACTCCAAAAAGTAGCTTAAAAACTCGCCCATACCTTCACCGCGGGTGCACTCCTCTAAGCACCGCGGGTGCGCAATGGTTTCGGCAGCCAAAAAAATTCTGGAACACGAACAGCGCGGGTGCGGCGACGCAAGCAGCGCGGGTGCGGTCTCTACCGCGGGTGCGGTCCCTACATCACCGCGGGTGCGGTGATGCTACGGCATTGCAACTCCAAAACAGCACAGTACACCGCGGGGGCACTCCAGTTAATAGCGCGGGTGCACTCAAGTCACGGCCAAGCACTATTCCCATGCAACTAAAATCGAACCGACACTCTGAAACGAACAACCAACATCAACTAACACCTCAAGACAATAAAACTAACAATACTATAGCCCAAAAATACAACTCTGAACATCTAATCAAATATCCCAAAATAACAAACGAAACTTAAATCGTACCGTACACCGGGCTCGGCTATTACAAGTCCCAGCATGACAACGTGAGCACTTGGCACAGACTGGATACTCCACTGTCCTCGGGACTGCTCGTCCCTGTTGTTGCTGCTGCGGCCCTCTGTTCTTGGGTGGACCGTGGAAAGGTCTCTTATTCTGATACTGCGGATGAGGAGGACGGTGCGGTGACTGAAATGGTCGTTTACCCTGGCAATCACGCTCAATATCATGCTGGTATTGCTCTTCCACTAGAGCTCTGGAAACAGCAACACCATAGGTAGTAGGGCCAGCCACCCTAACATCACGGCATAAGATCGACCACAGACCATTCAGAAAATGCCTCAATTTGGCTCCAGCATCATTAGCAATTAGGGGTACAAAATGACATCCCCTCTCGAACTTACGGATGAACTCCGCAACAGTCAAGTCTCCCTGCCTCAGGGTCATGAACTCTGTGGTCAACCTCGAACGCACCTCTTCAGTAAAATATTTAGAGTAGAATACCTCTGTGAAGCACGCGCCCAGCTGAAAGTAGTCAAATCCAAAGCCAATGATGCTCCTTCCCACCATAGGCGATCGTCTCCTCCGAACAGATAGGTCGCACATCGAACCCTATCTCCATCTTCAAGCCCCATAAACTCGAATATAACCTCGAGGGACTTAATCCAGCCCTCGGCAGCCATAGGATCGGACGTCCTTAAGAATTCCTTCGGTCGCATCTTCATGAACCGCTCATAGATAGCCTCCGGCCCCGTCTGTCTGGCTCCCACTACATTGTTCCCCGCAAACTGTGCGAAGAACTGAGTCATCCCAGCTAGCATCTGAGAATTCATGTCTGGTGGAGGGGGTTGTGGTAAATCTCTCTCCTCGTTCTCCCCTTGTCTCTGATCCTCACCGTCCTCATGACGGCGCTCATCATCACCTCTCGGGCGTCCAACACGGCGTCTTGGAGGCATGCTGTTCCATAATTATAACCCATACGTAACCAACATGCATAATTCCACTATTTTCTTTAAATTTAAGTAAATATTGCATAATCATAATCTTGACATAAAATATTTCATGCAATCATGATGTAAAAATATTTCATGCTTTAAACAAAATGCGTAATCGTAAAACTTACAGACCGAAGACGTGACTTCATGAGCTTCTCGAGATCAGTAGTAGTACAACCCTTTATAAGATCATAGGCTCTGATACCAACTGTAAAGGCCCGTATTTTGTATTCATAATTCTGCAGAATTTTTAAAATTTTTCTAAATAAATAAATAACTTGCTCAATTTATAAAATAAACATGTAAATAACATAACTTTAAAATAACAGCGGAAGTCAACATACTATTTCAAACAGTAATTTAAAAATAATCCAACATGTTAAAATCGAGTTTGAATGATAAAAAGTTCATAAATTAAATCATGAGGTCCTCAGGTTTATTACTGTTGTCCCAAGATCGCTCACTGGTCTCCTCCCGCGGTCTCGACCTCATCAATATCTACAACAATCAAGTCTAGTGAGTCTAAAGACTCAACATGTATATATCGTGGATAACAAGTAAATATATCATAAAATCGCATGCAACGTAAAAATAAAGTATCGTAAAGCGTACGGTAAAAATCGTATCATGAATAATTATAACTACGTGCATATCTGAAAATTATACGTAAAAGCTTTGCTCAATAGAGATCTGTCATAACATATCATAATTTTTATGGTAGAGATAATGTTTCTAAGAAAGTGACCCATAACATAACGTGAGCGCCTCATCAGACTAAACCACAGTATACTGGGTGGTAGAGATCAATCACAGCCCTTGGACTGGATGTCCGTACCCGTACATAATCATAAATCGGTCGTAAGTCACTGGGCGGAGAGGTCCTCGGTTGCGCCTACCGACTTCCAAACCCATAAACGTAAGGTGGCCACAAGACATATAGCATATATCATCAACATAAAGTACTATCTTCCATAGAGAATTGTTTTATAATTGTATCGATATATGTGGCTTGGGTGATCCCCAACATCCTTTTTTATCTATCTCTATAGATTTGTATTCCTAATACATAGGATGCTTCACCCATGTCCTTCATGGAGAATTTACTGGTTAACCATACTTTAGTTGATTGTACTACATCATTCCCAATGAGCACGATATCATCAACATAAAGTACTAGGAATGTCACTGCACTCCCACTAACTTTTTTGTACACATATGGTTCCTCAGGATTCTTAACAAAACCAAACTCTTTGGTAGTGCTATCAAATCTGAGGTTCCAACTCCTTGATGCCTGCTTGAGACCATGTATTAATTTCTGAAGTTTGCATACCTTATGCTCACTTCCTACTGATGTGTATCCCTCAGGTGGAGACATATAAATTTCCTTTTTGATGTCTCCATTGAGGAATGCAGTCTTTACATCCATTTGTCATATCTCATAGTCATACCATGATGCTATGGCTAGTAGTAATCTAATGGACTTAAACATAGCAACTGGTGAAAAAATTTCCTCATAGTCAACTCCTTGCCTTGAGTATAATCTTTTGCAACCAACCTTACTTTGAAGGTTACTACCTTCCTATTTGCCCCAAGCTTTCTTTTGTAGATCCATTTGCACCGTATAGGAACGATTCCCTCAAGTTGATCCACCAATGTCCAGACTTGGTTTGAATACATAGAGTCCATTTTTGACTGCATGGCTTCAAACCATTTGGTTGAATCAGTATCAGATATTGCTCCCTTAAAGTTCATTGGATCATATCCAACACAAGACTCATCATGGTCTTGTTCATGAAGAAGCATATATCTAGCAGGTGGTCTAATAACACTATCAGACCTCATAGGAGCTTGTACTTCAACTACTGGTTGTTGTAGATTAGGTTCAAATACTATACTTAAGGGAGTATCTTGAATTTCTTCAAGTTCTATCATCTTGCCTTTTTCTATCTAATAGAAATTCTTTTTCCAAAAATGTGGCATTTATTGAAACAAACACTTTTGCTTCATTGGGATGATAGAAATAATATCCAACAGAATTCTTTGGATATTCTACAAAGTAGCACAAAGTGGATCTACTATCCAATTTGTCTCCCACTGTCTACTTCACGTAAGCAAGACATCCCCATATTCTCATGTAAGAATATTTGGGAGTTTTTCCGTCCACATCTCATATGGTGTTTTATCCACTGCTTTTGTATGGACATTATTCAACAACATAGCCGCAATTTCAAGCGCAAAGCCCCAAAACGATGTAGGCAATTCAGTGAATCCCATCATAGATCGAACCATGTCCAACAAGGTTCGCTTATGACGTTCAGAAACAACATTCAATTGTGGTGTTGCTGGTGGAGTCCACTGTGAGAATCACTGTGGAAACCCGGACGCTAATCATCTTCTTAATCATCTTTGGGGTTTAATTATCAGTTAAGATAAACAGGGTCTGAAAATTTTCTTTTAAAATGCGGAAGGTAATGGAATCAATCTATTATACAAACTAGTATAATAATACAAATCTTGTATAACATGCCTCTAATTTAAAATTAGGTTCAACTACTACATTCAAGTAATAAAACCTATCTACATCCAAGTCCGTGATCATCACTCTAATCTCGATCTCTCCTCATCTTCTGGACCCTGATCCTGCCCCACCTGTTGTCATGCACACATACAAAACAAGACAACAGCCGGATAACTCCGGTGAGATATAAATATCCCAGTATAAACAATGTATTAAATGCAATCATATAAAACATATATAAAAGCATAAACAAACATCAAAACATGTATCTAATCTGACTACATGAATCAATGACTCGTGATCTAATCTTATCTTATCTCAAATCTAGGGATCCCAATCTAATTTAGACTTTGGTATGCTGTATCGAATGTGTCTGAGATAGACATCGATCTACATCTGAAGCTCTTCGATACACCGTAAGTCTAGAGTCTTATCGGTTCTGAGAAAGACTCGGAGGTTCTGCCCTAGCTAGGCTGTCTGCCCTAGACTCGGACTCTGACTCTGTTCTAAGTCAATATATTAACATATCAATCTGATAATCTGCAAATATCAATGCAATAAAATAAAGTATGTGATTTAGGGAAACTCGAGTCAAACCTCACTCGAGTTGTGCAATCCCAACTCAACATTAATTTATACCTTTGTCGTCCCGGTCTGACGAAGACGATGACCTGTATTCAACTCTGTCCATATCAAATCTGAAATGACAATATTGAATACAACGTATCAGTAAATAACTCAATACACAATCTGTTCTGATCAATACTCAATCCAGTATACAATCTGATCAGTGTCTGAACAAGATACAATCTGAGTCATATCAATAATATCACCATCTAATCGAAATCATATCCGAATCTGATCAATATCAATCTACTGATGTTTTGACGGCATAACAATACAATCTGAATAACCCCGTCAATCTGAACATCACAAATATAATACTGGAATTCATAATCTGTGTCAATAAAATTCATAATCTGAATACTAACACAATTCTGATATAGAATCTCAGTCAATATCTTTCAAAAATCATAACAATTACAGAAACAGTCTGTTCTTCAATCTGACTTCCATTATACAGTTTCTACGGTAGCAGAAACACCATATCTGAATCATATTCAATTCTGACAATATCATAAATTCAAATCTTGTCTAAACGTAACAAAACTTACGTCCAGTTGTAGCCTGTGTTGATAGGAACTCGGTGCTGAAGTCGGATTCAAAATCAGACGGACGGATTTCTCACAAAAGGCGTAAGGATTTTCTGGAGAATTCTCGTGCTTCCTTCCTTCGTTGCTTCTTGAATTCTGAAGGAAGAATCGTGTATATATATATATATATACACTACCCGTGCATGAAATCAAAACGTGGCTACATTTCATGCTTTCCGGGTGGCGCTCGAGCGGTTGAAATGTACCGCTCGGGCGCCGAACATACTGTCCGGGTGCTTATCTTGCTAACCACTGGCGTGCGAGCGGTCAAAACTACCGCTCGGGCGCCAGACTTTCTGCCCAAGCCCTCACGTTCTCATCCCCTGGCGCTCGAGCGGTCAAAAACTACCGCTCGGGCGCAAGCTATTCTGTCCAAGGGTAAGCTTATGGTGCATTGGCGCTCGGGCGGTCCTTTTCTACCGCTCGAGCGCCGAAGGTTCTGTCCAAATTCTTGGCTAACTATTCAACGACGCCCGGCCTCGTCATTTGAGTTCTTATACCTCAATTGTAAGGTCCAAAATTAGACGACGTAATCCAACTGCATGCGAATCTAAGAAACTATGGAAAATGAGTAATTAATTTATTTTAATTGCTAATTAATTATGTGACATGCATGTTTATTTGCTAAATGAGATTTAGTTGTCGTCATGCATAAAACTGTATTTTTAGGAATATTCAAGTGACGATCGAGGAACGGGGACCGAGGGCTAAAAATGTAAAGGATTTTTATTAAATAAATTTAATTATTTAAAATGCGGTCGATGTTTTTAAGTAAATTCTGAAAGTATCGGGTTATGAGGTGATTTTATACGCCGGAACTTAATTCTTATCGGTATTGGCTTTTCAAATAAAATGCGAGCTTTCGAGCAACCCGGCCATTAAAATCATACTTTTTATTTAAAGAAAACTTTACTAATCTTTTAAATTAAATATTAATCTAATTAATTGGGCTCTAATTAGTTGGCTTAATAGGTCTAATGTTTAGATTAAGGGGTAATTGTATTTATAGTGTAAAATGTACAAGAAAACCATAGGCTGCTCTTGGGAAAGGATTCGAAAGATAGCATCAAGCCAAGCCTTGTGTCGTTCCGTTCTTCGTCGTCAAAGGATACTCGAGCGTATATAACGCAAAGGCACACCCTAATCTCCTTTTTCTCATCCATCATATCATAATATCGATTGAATTGTTGCGCGCTTAAGGAAACACGAAATACTTTCTGGAATTCTCGTAACATGGTATTCATGCATGAGGTATGATGTTTTGTGATCCAAATAAATTGTTCTTTGCATGTTTAGGGGCTGCCATGATGCTTTTGTATGTTTAAACAAGGTTTCGATTAGAATTAAGCCAACACACACTCACTCAAGTCTGCACGAAACTAAGAAGCAAAGAATACAGAAAAAAAAAAGTGCACTCGGCTGTCATAGAGATGGGGGATCGGGTTTCTTTGTTTAGTGGTTGGTTGGGTCCTGGCTTGGGCTAGGGCACGGCAAGGGTCCATCATGAGTCAAGAGGGGAGTCCTAGCCATGCTAGGACTCTGTCTGGAAGGGGCAGGGAGGAGTCCTTGCACGCAAGGACTCCCACCCGAGAAGCTGCACGTCGCTGGTGCAAGACTTTGTGCCATCGGCTGTAGGTAAAGACTCGGCCCAGGGCTCGTGGGCTGGGATAGGGCAAGTCCTTATGGTCCTTAGATAGTGTACAACAGGTGGGTTCAGCGGTTGGGTGCATGGGGAAGAGTCCTAGAAGCAAAACTTTAGTTCATGCCAAGCAGCAGCTCTCGGCCAGCTTGTGTGTGACTCAAGGGAGGGTTCGTTTTGGGTTTGTATGTGTTGTCTTGTCCAACGTAGTGTCCAGTAGGCAACTTTAGCATGTTAGGCATCTTTCGACTCGATATGGTTCGGGGTAACTCGATAAATTTAAGAGATGGCTCGGGGTCGAAGTTTAGGTGTCAAATTGAGTTCTAATAAAGAAAATTTGGAAAACGGCTCACGGGGGTCGAGTCGTGATCCATAAGGGCTAAAATAATATAAAAAGACTAAATTTAGAATTTAGGAATTTTATATTAAAGTTTGGTATTTTTCGGGATTAAAACACCGTTAAAACAATTAAGAAAAGATAATTGAAAGAGTCTAAGTTTTATGCCAAATAAAATTACGAAAAAATTCATATAAGCTTAATTAATTATTTGAGACATTTTAGAGTCATGAAACCAAGAAAAAAGTCGAAAACGAAAAATGTGGAGTCCAGGGGTAAAACGGTCTTTTTACACCTAGATATTAGTAAAGGTCATGGCAGTGCCCGAAATGCTGTTTTCATGTTAAAAATGATATTTTTAAATGTTTATGAATTTCTCATGATTCAATTATGATTTTTAAATGTCTATTTGATTTTTATTATTTAAGAAGACATTTAAAATACATGTTGCATGCTTGGTTTCAAAAATGGAAAATGTAAATGTATTCATGATTTTTCTAAAGTGATGTGAATGAAAAATGTTGAAGGATGTGAAGTGATTGTGACTAATTCGTTAATGGTGGCGACGTCGTGAGGGTTATAGTCCCAGTGGGAGCCCGACGATCGTGTTTCCATCATTGCGAATATGTGGTAACGGTTTTGTGGTAACGGAAGAATGGGAATATCGTGAGGGGAGAAGGCCCCAGAGGGAGCCCATTTATGGAAAAAGGCCCCAGAGGGAGCCCCGACGATCGTATTTCTATTCGATCATGTTAGGCCAAGGCTCAGTTGACTGGTGAGAGTGTCGCTGATGTCCCCGCCGCCCAGTACTGTGGTTTTATGTAGATGGATCCATCGTCATGTCATTTCATGTTGAGGAAAGTCACAATTAACGATCTGAATTCAACGAAGGAAAAGGAAAAGGAAAATGTTTATGATCATGTTAAAATGTTATGTCATGTTGAGTAAAAAGGAAAAAGATTAAGGTTTATTTATGCATGTCATGAAAATGTTTATGTTTAAAGTTTTATGCATCATGAAAATGTTTAAGAAAATGTTTATGTTTAGGCATCTTCATGAAAACGATATTTTAAGTACAAATATTTTTCACCGTTATATGTTGACTGTATTACGTATTACTCGTTATAAAGATTATGGTGTGTTGAGTCTTTAGACTCACTAGGTGTGATGGATGTAGGTGGTTCTGAGGGAGGACTTGACGGGTGATACTATTGGACTGAAGGTGCACACAACCCGAGGACCAGCGCTTCTACTTTTCCGCATTTACGATTATGACTTATGAATTATGTTAAAGATTTTTAAGATTATTTACTTAAGATTTTTGAGAGATTTTTGAGAGGTTTAGTATGGGCTTTACTTTTCAAATTATTACTTTTTAAGTTTGGTAAAACGTTTGACGATTTCTGGTTTGACTTTTCTCTTTCAATTTTCATATACTAGTTGGATGATTTACTTTAAAATGGTGCAAGATTATTTTATTTGCATGTGCATGCAATGACTGAAAATGTGAGAGATTGTAAAAAAATAAAATAAAAAAATTCTAGTACTTTTAAAGCAATAAGAGATGAGGACGTTTCAGTTGGTATCAGAGCAGTGGTTCCTGTAAAGGGTTGTGCCACCATCAGCGCCGGGAAGATCAGTCGTCAAGCCTCAAGTTATAAGTTTTACTTGCTTTATATGATTCTACATGAATTAACCTACATGACGTTATGGATATTATGTTTATGATGCATGTTTATTAGCTATTAGAGAATTTATGCTTTGCATGCTTAAATTGATAAAATGAATTAGGATATGACACATGATTAGAGACCTTAGATTTAAATGCATGTTGATTACGTTAGAATTTGGAAAACGTTCAGATAAAATGCCTCCTAGACGTGCACCCCTTATTGAGAATCAGGAAGAGAACAGTGTCAATTGCCGAGGGAATAGCCGAGGGAATGGACCTCCACCACCACCACCACCACCGGATGCTGCTGCCCGTGCACTAGAGGGCATGGCTCGTCTTTTCGAGCAGCAGATACAGCAGCAGCAGTTGCAGCAGCAGCAGTTACAGCTGCAGTTACAGCAGATGCAGCAGCAGCAGACAATTAGGCCACAGCATGACATTTATGATCAGTTTCGGAGGCTAGGGCAGAAGGAATTTTCTGGCACTACCGATCCTTTTGCTGCGGAGGGTTGGATTCGTTCACTTGAGGTACATTTTCGCTATCTTGATATGGGAGATGCGGACCGAGTGAGATGTACCACCTATCTGTTTAGAGATGACGCTTCTTTATGGTGGGAAGGAGCCGAGCATGGCGTGGACCTCGCCACACTCACTTGGGCACAGTTCAAGACGAAGTTTTATGAGAAATATTTCACTCTGGATGCTAGGAGCCGAATAAAGAGGGAATTTATGGCCCTCCGCCAGGGAGATGTCACTGTTGCTGAATTTGTGAAGAAATTTGATAGGGGTTGCCATTTTGTGCCCCTTATTGCCAGGATCCTGAAGAAAAGCTGAGACACTTTATGGATGGCCTTCGACCTACCATTCGGGATAAAGTTATGATGATGCGTCCGGATAATTATTCTATGGCAGTTACTTATGCATATCAGGCTGAGCAGTCCTTGAAGGATATTGAGTTTGAGATTCAGCGCAAGAGGCAGCACTATCAGAATAACAATAAGCCGAATAAGAAACCACACACGGGACCTCCTAGACCCCAAGGGCCTCAAAAGCCCCAAGGTCAAGGCAAGAAGCCAATGCCACCAAAGCCACAAAATCCGGAAGCACCAAAGCCTGCTGAGAGGCAACCTTGCAAACAGTGCAACCGTACTCATCTTGGAAAATACGAATGGGGATCATATAAATGTTTCTACTGCAAGGAGGATGGTCACAAAGCCATTGATTGCCCAAAGAGGAAAGCAGCTACCACGGCCCGAGCTTATGTGATGAACGCCGAGGAAGCTGAAGGAGAGGCAGACACTACACTCATCACGGGTAACCTAGTCATTTAACATATTTATATTGCTTATTTATGCATGAAATGTTGAATTGGTTATTAGAATTGCTTTGGGATCAAGTTCCAACCTAGAATAAATTAGGTTACATGTTCTACCTAGTTGGATTTAAGTGATGATCTTAGAAACCTTAGAAAAATGATTTGAATTTTGTGCCTTATTTTATGTGAAGGATGCTATGATTCCAAATAAAAAGTTCTAGGGCCAAAATTAAAGAAAATCATAAATGGGGGAATTTCGAATTTTAAGGGGGGCCAAATTGCAATTTTCGAAAATCTAAGGGATCAAAATGCAAATATTCGAAATTTATGGGTCAGTATTGCAGATTTCAAAAGTTAAGGGACTAAGGTGCAATTTTTCCTAGAAATGTTTAAGTTCAACGCGAAATCTTCATGAAACTTTGAGAATTAATGATAGTAAATCCTTAAGATTCAACACGAAAAGATTTAAAAGACATTTTTCACCGCAGGGAGGATCAATATTCTAGGTGTAGCTACCTATGCTTTGCTAGATTCAGGAGCTACGCATTCTTTCATATCAGAAACCTTCACCAACAGATTGAATATTACTCCTCAAGATATGGGAGTGGGTTTCAAAGTTACTATTCCTTCCGGTGATCTAATGCTCACTTCTAAGATTGTCAAAAATCTGGAGCTTCGTTTATTTAAAGATGTTGTCCGGGCCGATCTTATTGTGCTCCCTATGCCCGAATTCGATATTATACTTGGGATGGATTGGCTATCAGCGAATGGAGCTTCGATTGATTTCCGTCAGCGATCTGTATCTATCAAGCCACCTAGTGGCAAATCTTTTGTTTTCGAGGCGGCGAGAAACAAGCAAATGCCGCACATTATCTCTTGTCTTTGTGCGAGGAAGCTTATTAAGCATGGATGCCAGGCATATCTAGCATGTGTCACCACTACACATGATTCCACCAACCAGAAGTTAGAGGATGTTGATATTGTGAGAGATTTTCCTAGCGTCTTTCCCGAAGACGTTTCTGGCATTCCGCCCGATCGTGAGGTGGAGTTCGCTATTGATCTCATGCCGGGCACTGTTCCTATATCTAAAGCACCATATCGTCTAGCACCCGCTGAAATGAAGGAATTGAAAGATCAAATTCAAGAACTGCTATACAAGGGTTTCATTCGCCCTAGTTACTCTCCTTGGGGCGCTCCAGTTCTATTTGTGAAAAAGAAAGATGGTAGCATGCGTCTTTGCATTGATTATCGGGAGCTCAACAGGGTCACTATCAAAAATAAGTATCCATTACCGAGAATTGAGGATTTATTTGACCAATTGCAAGGAGCTTCGATATTTTCTAAAATTGATCTGCGATCAGGATACCATCAGTTAAAAGTTAAGGAGTCTGATGTCCACAAGACGGCATTCCGCACAAGATATGGGCACTATGAGTTTATGGTCATGCCCTTCGGGTTGACCAATCCGCCAGCGATCTTCATGGATCTCATGAATCGCGTCTTTCACCCGTTTCTGGATCAGTTTATTATTGTCTTCATTGATGACATTTTGATCTATTCCAAGAGCAGAGAGGAGCATAGCCGTCATTTGAAAACCGCACTGCAAGTACTGCAAGATAGAAAGCTTTACGCAAAATTCAGTAAGTGCGAGTTTTGGCTTGATAGAGTGGCGTTTTTAGGCCACATCATCTCTAGTAGTGGAGTGGAGGTAGATCCAAGTAAAGTGGAAGCAGTGAGGGAGTGGCCAGTACCGAAGAGCGTCACCGAGATTCGCAGTTTCTTGGGACTAGCTGGCTACTATCGCAAGTTTATTCAGGGGTTCTCATCTATAGCGGTGCCCATGACCGCCTTGACAAAGAAAAATGCAAAATTTATTTGGGGACCCGAGTGCCAAGACAGTTTTGACAAATTGAAGCAAGCCTTGATATCAGCGCCAGTGCTATCTATGCCATCAGGGCAAGGGGATTATGCTCTTTATACCGACGCTTCTAAGATTGGTTTGGGCGCAGTTCTTATGCAAAATGACCGAGTTATCGCCTATGCGTCAAGACAATTGAAAATTCATGAAAATAACTACCCTACTCATGATCTTGAGCTTGCAGCAGTAGTCTTTGCACTGAAAATTTGGAGACACTACCTTTATGGGGAGAAGTGCAAGATATTCACCGATCATAAAAGTTTGAAATACTTCTTCACCCAAAGGGAGTTGAATATGAGACAGCGCAGATGGCTCGAATTGGTAAAGGACTATGATTGTGACATTAGCTACCATCCGGGGAGACGCATTGAGTAGAAAAGCAGCAGTTATCACTCAATTATCGCTCCAAAGACCGTTGCAGTCCGAGATACAGCGGTTTGAGCTTACAGTGTATGCTAGGGGCGAGGCCCCTAATCTTGCCACATTATCAGTCCAGTCGACATTGAGAGATAAAATCCGTGATGGGCAGTCCACTGATGAGCAGTTGCAAAAGTGGAGAGTTAGAGATGAAGCCAAGGGCCGGAATTTATATTCAGTGGTGGATGGTTTAGTCCGTTATCGAGACCGTCTATGGGTTCCTAGTGACGATTCTTTGAGACATCTCATTATGAAGGAAGCCCATGACACACCATATTCCATTCATCCGGGCAGTACAAAGATGTATAGGGATTTGCAGTTGTTGTATTGGTGGCCAGGCATGAAGAGAGACATCTTGAGGTATGTATCCGAGTGCTTGAATTGTCAGCAAGTCAAGGCAGAGCATCAGAGACCAGCGGGAAAATTGAAGCCACTCCCTATTCCCGAGTGAAAATGGGAAAATATCACCATGGACTTTGTTGTAGGATTGCCTAAGACTGTTAAGGGATTTAATGCCATTTGGGTGATAGTTGATCGTCTTACGAAATCAGCGCATTTTCTACCTATTAAGACGACATTCACCATGGTTCAGTATGCCGACTTGTATGTTCGAGAGATAGTTCGGCTGCATGGGATTCCGGTATCCATTGTTTCTGACAGAGATCCGAGATTCACGTCATCTTTTTGGAAGAGTCTACATGCAGCGATGGGGACCAAGTTACTATTCAGTACAGCATTCCATCCTCAGACCGATGGCCAGTCAGAGAGAGTTATACAGATTTTGGAAGATCTACTGCGAGCATGCGTTATTGATTTCCAAGGCAGTTGGGAAACAAAGTTACCCCTAGTGGAGTTCACCTACAATAACAGTTTCCAATCATCAATTGGGATGGCTCCTTTTGAGGCACTCTATGGAAGAAAATGTAGATCTCCTATTCATTGGGATGAGGTTGGGGAAAGAAGAGATATTGGTCCAGATGTGATTGAAGAGACGGCTGAGCTAGTAGTCAAAATTCGTGATAGAATGAAGACTGCACAAAGCCGACAAAAGAGTTATGCGGACAAGAGGCGTAGGGACTTAGAGTTTGCAGTGGGCGACCACGTATTTGTGAAAATAGCACCTATGAAGTGTGTTATGCGCTTTGGCAAGAAAGGCAAGCTTAGTCCGAGATTTATTGGTCCGTTCAAGATTTTGGAGAGGGTTGGGTCACTAGCTTATTGAGTGGCATTGCCACCCGCACTTTCTGGAGTTCACAATGTGTTCCACATTTCAATGTTGCGGAAGTACATGTCGAATCCGTCACATGTGCTTAATTATGAACCTCTTCAACTAACTCCAAACATGACTTATGAGGAAAGACCTGTCCAGATTCTGGCGAGGCAAGAAAGACGATTGCGTAATAAAGTCATTCCTATGGTCAAGGTCAAGTGGCTGAATCACTCGGAAGAGGAAGCTACTTGGGAAACCGAGAGAGACTTGAAGAATCGCTATCCTGAACTATTCGGTAAGTTCTAATTTCGAGGACGAAATTTTATTGAAGGGGGGAGGAATTGTAAGGTCCAAAATTAGACGACGTAATCCAACTACATGCGAATCTAAGAAACTATGGAAAATGAGTAATTAATTTATTTTAATTGCTAATTAATTATGTGACATGCATGTTTATTTGCTAAATGAGATTTAATTGTCGTCATGCATAAAACTGTATTTTTAGGAATATTCAAGTGACGATCGAGGAACGGGGACCGAGGGCTAAAAATGTAAAGGATTTTTATTAAATAAATTTAATTATTTAAAATGCGGTCGATGTTTTTAAGTAAATTCTGAAAGTATCGGGTTATGAGGTGATTTTATACGCCGGAACGTAATTCTTATCGGTATTGGCTTTTCAAATAAAATGCGAGCTTTCGAGCAACCCGGCCATTAAAATCATACTTTTTATTTAAAGAAAACTTTACTAATCTTTTAAATTAAATCTTAATCTAATTAATTGGGCTCTAATTAGTTGGCTTAATAGGCCTAATGTTTAGATTAAGGGGTAATTGTATTTATAGTGTAAAATGTACAAGAAAACCATAGGCTGCTCTTGGGAAAGGATTCGAAAGATAGCATCAAGCCAAGCCTCGTGTCGTTCTTTTCTTCGTCGTCAAAGGATACTCGAGCGTATATAACGCAAAGGCACACCCTAATCTCCTTTTTCTCATCCATCATATCATAATATCGATTGAATTGTTGCGCGCTTAAGGAAACACGAAATACTTTCTGGAATTCTCGTAACATGGTATTCATGCATGAGGTATGATGTTTTGTGATCCAAATAAATTGTTCTTTGCATGTTTAGGGGCTGCCATGATGCTTTTGTATGTTTAAACAAGGTTTCGATTAGAATTAAGCCAACACACACTCACTCAAGTCTGCACGAAACTAAGAAGCAAAGAATACAGAAAAAAAAAAAAGTGCACTCGGCTGTCATAGAGATTGGGGGATCGGGTTTCTTTGTTTAGTGGTTGGTTGGGTCCTGGCTTGGGCTAGGGCACGGCAAGGGTCCATCATGAGTCAATAGGGGAGTCCTAGCCATGCTAGGACTCTGTCTGGAAGGGGCAGGGAGGAGTCCTTGCACGCAAGGACTCCCACCCGAGAAGCTGCACGTTGCTGGTGCAAGACTTTGTGCCATCGGCTGTAGGTAAAGACTCGGCCCAGGGCTCGTGGGCTGGGATAGGGCAAGTCCTTATGGTCCTTAGATAGTGTACAACAGGTGGGTTCAGCGGTTGGGTGCATGGGGAAGAGTCCTAGAAGCAAAACTTTAGTTCATGCCAAGCAGCAGCTCTCGGCCAGCTTGTGTGTGACTCAAGGGAGGGTTCGTTTTGGGTTTGTAGGTGTTGTCTTGTCCAACGTAGTGTCCAGTAGGCAACTTTAGCATGTTAGGCATCTTTCGACTCGATATGGTTCGGGGTAACTCGATAAATTTAAGAGATGGCTCGGGGTCGAAGTTTAGGTGTCAAATTGAGTTCTAATAAAGAAAATTTGGAAAACGGCTCACGGGGGTCGAGTCGTTATCCATAAGGGCTAAAATAATATAAAAAGAATAAATTTAAAATTTAGGAATTTTATATTAAAGTTTGGTATTTTTCGGGATTAAAACACCGTTAAAACAATTAAGAAAAGATAATTGAAAGAGTCTAAGTTTTATGCCAAATAAAATTACGAAAAAATTCATATAAGCTTAATTAATTATTTGGGACATTTTAGAGTCATGAAACCAAGAAAAAAGTCGAAAACGAAAAATGTCAAGTCCAGGGGTAAAACGGTCTTTTTACACCTATAAATTAGTAAAGGTCATGGCAGTGCCCGAAATGCTGTTTTCATGTTAAAAATGATATTTTTAAATGTTTATGAATTTCTCATGATTCAATTATGATTTTTAAATGTCTATTTGATTTTTATTATTTAAGAAGACATTTAAAATACATGTTGCATGCTTGGTTTCAAAAATGGAAAATGTAAATGTATTCATGATTTTTCTAAAGTGATGTGAATGAAAAATGTTGAAGGATGTGAAGTGATTGTGACTAATTCGTTAATGGTGGCGACGTCGTGAGGGTTATGGTCCCAGTGGGAGCCCGACGATCGTGTTTCCATCATTGCGAATATGTGGTAACGGATATGTGGTAACGGATATGTGGTAACGGTTTGTGGTAACGGAAGAATGGGAATATCGTGAGGGGAGAAGGCCCCAGAGGGAGCCCATTTATGGGAAAAGGCCCCAGAGGGAGCCCCGACGATCGTATTTCTATTCGATCATGTTAGGCCAAGGCTCAGTTGACCGGTGAGAGTGTCGCTGATGTCCCCGCCGCCCAGTACTGTGGTTTTATGTAGATGGATCCATCGTCACGTCATGTCATGTTGAGGAAAGTCACAATTAACGATCTGAATTCAAAAAAGGAAAAGGAAAAGGAAAAGGAAAATGTTTATGATCATGTTAAAATGTTATGTCATGTTGAGGAAAAAGGAAAAATATTAAGGTTTATTTATGCATGTCATGAAAATGTTTATGTTTAAAGTTTTATGCATCATGAAAATGTTTACGAAAATGTTTATGTTTAGGCATCTTCATGAAAACGATATTTTAAGTACAAATATTTTTCACCGTTATATGTTGACTGTATTACGTATTACTCGTTATAAAGATTATGGTGTGTTGAGTCTTTAGACTCACTAGGTGTGATGGATGTAGGTGGTTCTGAGGGAGGACTTGACGGGTGATACTACTGGACTGAAGGTGCACACAACCCGAGGACCAGCGCTTCTACTTTTCCGCATTTACGATTATGACTTATGAATTATGTTAAAGATTTTTAAGATTATTTACTTAAGCTTTTTGAGAGATTTTTGAGAGGTTTAGTATGGGCTTTACTTTTCAAATTATTGCTTTTTAAGTTTGGTAAAACGTTTGACGATTTCTGGTTTGACTTTTCTCTTTCAATTTTCAAATACTAGTTGGATGATTTACTTTAAAATGGTGCAAGATTATTTTATTTGCATGTGCATGCAATGACCGAAAATGTGAGAGATTGTAAAAAAAAAACAAAAATTCTAGTACTTTTAAAGCAATAAGAGATGAGGACGTTTCATCAATTATGTCAATTAATCAACGTCTGATTACAATACTTAAATCTCGGGCATTACATTTCTCCCCCTCTTAGATCTGAGTTCGTCCTCGAACTCGCAAGTAATCAATTCAGATATATCAGAAAAAAAATGTATACAGAGTTTTAAATCAAAACTCTCATCTTACTGAATCCATTCTGAAAAATCTTTCTTGTATCAATCTCTGATTTCAAATCTGGAATAAGACTTCATGAAGTATATTATCATAATACTTCTCAATTTAATTCTGACAAAATCAATCTTGCCATGTGGGTTATACAACATCCGTATAAACCACTCCATAGTCTATAATGATCTAATACAGCCAACCATCGTTAAATCTGCTACTCTCGATCTAGGACATATTCAATCCTCGACCTCAAATACCAATCATCATCATCCGATGTTGGTTTATGACATCTGTTCTTTTTGAACTATCTTTATCTTCCTTCGAATTTCTTCAAAAGAATTAAAAATCTGCAGTATTCACTGTATAATATCTTGTCTGTAACTATCTCATTACCCATCTGATAATCCGATAGCTATAATTATGTAATAGTTCATATAATGACAATATGAGATATCATCTAGTGCTAACATCCAGCATTACAGTTCTCGGGATATCTTCCAATATCTGGATAATACACTCTGACTGTCTGTCAATCTGTGAATAACCTGCAAAATAACTTATCGTAGGATCTGCCATAATTGCAAACTTAATCAAAATCACAATCTGATATAGTCTACTTCTACATTCTAGTCACTCTGACTATGTTCTGACATCAATCTGTGTCATTTGGTTCTGTTTGTACATCATCTTGTACAAACTAATAGATATAGATTGAACAATCTGTCAATCATTATCATCAAATATAAAAATTTGGAAAGTATTGGGATAATCTTATTACGAAATTCATCGAAATATACTCCCCCTATCGAATCAGAACTATACAAAATCCGTAATAAATCTTCTGATTTCTATCTTTCTGTCTTTTCTGTTAGCGATTCAGACATATCAGTACAATTTCTGCTAACATTTTTTTTTGTACAAATTCTGTCACTGACTGATCTAATCTGTCTATATCATACCTATCTGTTCGAATCTCCTACATTCTCAGTCAGCAAAATGAACACTGAATCCACTACAATGCATTTCTGACACTATCTGTAATTTCAGATTCAAACTATTCGGTATAAACAAATCAGTTAATAATAAAATTTAAAGAAAAATACCTACCTGGTATTCGGCCCTGATTATAAATATCAATTCTGTTATACAATTCTGAAATATTCTGATATCATAACACAATTAGTCTAATACAAAACATAAAATCACATATCTGTTTCTCTGACCGATACTCTGCTCTGATTATCGAAATACTGTTCTGACCACTCTGATCACGTTTCTGAACTGCTGCAATTCTTGAATTCATTTCTGATATACGCTGGACTGTATATACTCTCAACGGTTCATAAAATCTGTATCAATACTGATTCAGAATAACAATAATCTATACTAATCTAGTAAATATATAGGATTGTAAATTCTAACAATACTATCGATTCTGACAAATCAATCAGATCTTCATGCCATTCTGATCCACTGCTATATATATATCATCTGCAAGTATAATATGCTCCCCAAACAATACAATCTGTATAAAATACTGATCTAGAAGCAATCATTCTCAAGCAGTTCAAAACACAATCATATCAGATAATCTGTCAACTCATATAATATCAATTTCTGACATTTCTGACGTTCTGATCTTTCTGATATCGGTATCTGATCAGTCACTGGTCACAATATCAACTGTCTCAAAATCAATCAGTATACTAACATCAGATATCATCTATTCTGAATACAATCTGTTTCAAGCGGAATTCTTATCTGAATAATTGTTGTATACAATAATCACCGTTCTTTGAATATTTAACAAAATCTTTAAATATTCAATATCATTCTGTACTGAATCTAACAGACAAACAATACCGGATTGTAACTCAATTCTGAAATCTATCTACAAATCCGAAATCTTATCTAGGCAGATATCGGCCAACACGTATATCACTGGCGAATCTGCCAATGCTAGGCTCGATTTCAGTGGATCTACTGAATACATAAGGATGCAATCTGCTCCTTTCTGTACTAATCGAGTCATATATAATACAGATATCAAAGGAATTCTAAATCTAGAATCCTTACTGTGGTATCTCCACTAATCAGTCAACTCTGATCTGAATCTTACCATTTCTGGCACAAGTTCTACAATATTTCTATCTTTCTGTACTTGTTTAGCATATAATTGTCAATAATGCATTAGAAAACACAAGTACATCATAATCTATCTCTATTTCATTCTCATCTTACTGTAGTATACAACATGTTCAGAAATCTCTGATAATAATAGTTTCCTTACAAGTAAGGGAATCAATCCTACAGTATAATCAGATCCAACATATAATGCATATCTCCATGCAACTCAATCACAGATACTCATAACGAATGCATTAGTACATATCAATATATATGCAATATAATCATAAAGAATAGTACCTGTTACTATGTTACCCAGTGTGACCTGGATCTGTCCCTCGATCACCATATCCAGATGGTCCAGCCCCCTGAAATCTTCGAGGACCTCTCTGGGGACAAACTATAGCAAAGTGTCCTCGCTGTATGCAGATATGGCAACTACCAGACACTCCCTGGCATTGCTCTGTGGGGTGTCTCCCACCGCAAGTCCTGCAATACACTCCAGTATCGCTGGGACTAGGACTACTGGAGCTAGAGGAACCACTTCCCAATTTCTTAAATGACTTCTTTCGAGCTTTCAGCAAATCTTGCTTTCCACTCGTACTGCCTCGATCGAATCGAAGAGAGGATTGCTGGGTTTGGGATGGCTTCATGCACAACCTCCCTAGCTGTCTAATCAGACTCGCCTCAGCTCTCTTTGCTCTACCCAAGATATCAGCAAAATGATAAGGTCGCTGCATATTCATCAGTGCAACTACCTCCGAATTCAATCTTCTGATGAACTGATTCACTACAGCTTCATCATTCCCAGCTAAATGAGGAGCAAAACGCAGTAAAGTAGAGAATTTAGCAGTATATTCATCAATATTCAATGGGCCTTGTCTTAAATTCTCAAATTCTGCTCCTTTATCCTCCCGATAACTGAGAAAAATCTTTGATAGAATTCAGCTTTGAAGACTTCCCACGTGATCGCAGTACCACGTTGTGCTAAAACTCTTGTAATTGTAATCCACCAACTTCTGGCAGCCTCTTGTAACTGGTGGAATATCAATTTAACTTTCTGTTCATCTGTACATTCAATTAGATTAAACAATATTTCTATGTCATCTAACCAGTTCTGACAATCTTCAGATGTCTCGATACCACTCAAAATCGGCGGCTGAAATAACTGAAATTCTCTCAACTTTACTTCTATCTGCGTTTCGGATGCATCTATCTGTTCAGACGAAGTGCTACCTCTTTCTGGAATTCTCCGAGGCGGTATATCTGAATGTCACACAGATTAGTACACAAACTATACAATCTGTCTCAGCCCTCCTCTGATCATATACCTCTGATCGAGAATCGGTTCTAATTTAGGCTTAGCACTTACATGCTTCAATCAACTCAGATACAAACAACATGTAATAAGTGAAAGCGGACCGGTTACGGTGGCCGGAAACGCAACGGAAGTCAAAAATTTTATTTTCTAGCTCATATTTTCGGCCACCTAGATTTCTTTGTGTAATATTTACAAAATCAAAAACATCAAACATAGGATGTTTAGAGATTTACCTATCAACCCCTTGAGGTTGATGTGTGGCTCCAACTAAAGTGTAAACACTTTAGCTCTTGAAGGTTGGCAATCTACAAGCTCTTCCTCCAACTCCAAAAATTGAGCCCACCACAAGCAATGTAAATCCCTTCTTACTTTGCACTAGAAAAGCAAGAAGATTTTTCAATGAGAGGACTTTTATTCTCCAAGACTTGAAGAACAAAACAAGAAAAATTTTGAGAGAATTTTTTGGGAGAGGAATTCGGCCAAGGAGAGATGCAAGAATGAGGGAGTGAAGTCTAGACTTGGGTGTGGGAAAAGTGGAAAAAAATGTTCCCCATGCCATGCATTATTTTATTAAAAAGTATTCAAAGTCTCTTCAACTCCCAAGCATGCAAACCCTAGCATGTCTCACATATATTATATGGTTTCTAACACATTAAAAACCATGGACTAAATTTTAATTATCTCAAACACATTTGAGATTAATTAAATACTACTTGAATTTATTCAAGTCCCACTAGTTAAATAATTATTTTAATTGAGCTCTACTAGACTCAATATTATTAATTCAACACTTGAATTATTTTTAATTATTTGGACTCTACTAGGTCCACTAGTGTTTAATTAATTCAACACTTGAATTAATTTAATTTAGTCCCCAATAATGTTTATGAAAATCACAATTTTCGACTACATTATTTACTTGGCCAAATTTTAATCTTAGGAACACTTCCATAAATTAAAATTTATATTTCTCTCTTAGAAGTCATACTTCTATTTTTCTTAACGCTTACAAACACATTTATAAGCCGTTCAACACATTGAACTATTTTATTTCTCATCGGGATTTACAAAGCCAGTACTTGTGTGGCCCTCAATGGTTCATTGATACAACTAGCCGTGGGTTCACATCTCTATGTGATTCGGACTAAACATGTCCTTATTCGAGCATACCCCAATTGCTCCATTCTTATTTATCAACTCCTTGATAGTAAGAACGTCAGAACTCAAGTCTGATAGTACCCAACCAATCACGTTAAACGCCTAGCAGCATCGCTTACGTGATTCCCTAGGTATCACATGATAGTGCCTGCAAGAACCATTCAATTATGGTTAGCGTACAGTACGGTCCCTTCAACTCATATATCCCGACCGATTCGACAACTATTGGTTTATCGAGAGTTGTCAATGAATCGATACTATGTGTCATGTCGTGGTTGCATCGATGGTGTAATCTATGAAACCCCTTTCATAATTACCACCATACTCTGATCAGAGATTTCAACCCACACATACATGAAAAACACATAAGATATCCATACCCGTAGGTAAGCGGTGAATCCCCGACTACAATGCATCGACTCCTATATGTTTCGCCGTAACACCCAACCTTGCCACCTAATGACCCCATAAGAGTCGGTAAACAAGTCAAAGTGAAACGCTAGCACATAGAGTCTCAATGTTGTCCCGGGTCATAAGGACTAATTCTGTACAACCATAAACCAGGACTATTCCACTCGATAAGTGAGAACCACTTGGAAAGTCCTTTTATGGAGGGTTGTTCAGTGCACTCTACAAGGAGCACCTATCTGCATGTTCGGACATCACAATGTCCCCTACCAATGAAACATGGTACTCACATCGCAGATACTAGTCTCTAACTCGAGCGGCCTTTATCCTTCTTAGTGGCGGCTGAATCGACTAGGAACGGTTTAGAATATACAGTATTACAAATATGAGTTTCATGATACTCATCATATGAGCATCTCATATTCTTTCTACTATTTGTATATTCAAGGGCTTTATCTATGCAGCTAGCATGGGTATAAAGATAAAGATGCGCCAAATTAATAAATTCAAATATTATTAAAATAAAGATCGTTTATACAAAGAGTTTCATTGTGAACAGTCGGCCAACACTTGGCTCGACGTGCACCTACTCTAACAATAAGGAAAGCAGTACATCATGCTAGCACACATAATGTCAATCAACATTAAATAAATCTCATGCTAGCAATCACATGCAAGGAAAGACAAATCAATCAACCCCGCTCATTCTCTGCTATCTCAGTCTAAAAGACCTATCAGTTCTGACTCTCTCAATCTAAAAGATCTATCAATTCTGACTATCTCAATCTAAAGGATCTATCCGCTCTGATACCACCTGTTGTGGGGACCCGGACGCTAATCATCTTCTTAATCATCTTTGGGGTTTAATTATCAGTTAAGATAAACAGGGTCTAAAAATTTTCTTTTAAAATGCGGAAGGTAATGGAATCAATCTATTATACAAACTAGTATAATAATACAAATCTTGTATAACATGCCTCTAATTTAAAATTAGGTTCAACTACTACATTCAAGTAATAAAACCTATCTACATCCAAGTCCGTGATCACCACTCTAATCTCGATCTCTCCTCATCTTCTGGACCCTGATCCTGCCCCACCTGTTGTCATGCACACATACAAAACAAGACAACAGCCGGATAACTCCGGTGAGATATAAATATCCCAGTATAAACAATGTATTAAATGCAATCATATAAAACATACATAAAAGCATAAACAAACATCAAAACATGTATCTAATCTGACTACATGAATCAATGACTCGTGATCTAATCTTATCTTATCTCAAATCTAGGGATCCCAATCTAATTTAGACTTTGGTATGCTGTATCGAATGTGTCTGAGATAGACGTCGATCTACATCTGAAGCTCTTCGATACACCGTAAGTCTAGAGTCTTATCGGTTCTGAGAAAGACTCGGAGGTTCTGCCCTAGCTAGGCTGTCTGCCCTAGACTCGGACTCTGACTCTGTTCTAAGTCAATATATTAACATATCAATCTGATAATCTGCAAATATCAATGCAATAAAATAAAGTATGTGATTTAGGGAAACTCGAGTCAAACCTCACTCGAGTTGTGCAATCCCAACTCAACATTAATTTATACCTTTGTCGTCCCGGTCTGACGAAGACGATGACCTGTATTCAACTCTGTCCATATCAAATCTGAAATGACAATATTGAATACAACGTATCAGTAAATAACTCAATACACAATCTGTTCTGATCAATACTCAATCCAGTATACAATCTGATCAGTGTCTGAACAAGATACAATCTGAGTCATATCAATAATATCACCATCTAATCGAAATCATATCCGAATCTGATCAATATCAATCTACTGATGTTTCGACGGCATAACAATACAATCTGAATAACCCCGTCAATCTGAACATCACAAATATAATACTGGAATTCATAATCTGTGTCAATACAATTCATAATCTGAATACTAACACAATTCTGATATAGAATCTCAGTCAATATCTTTCAAAAATCATAACAATTACAGAAACAGTCTGTTCTTCAATCTGACTTCCATTATACAGTTTCTACGGTAGCAGAAACACCATATCTGAATCATATTCAATTCTGACAATATCATAAATTCAAATCTGTCTAAACGTAACAAAACTTACGTCCAGTTGTAGCCTGTGTTGATAGGAACTCGGTGCTGAAGTCGGATTCAAAATCAGACGGACGGATTTCTCACAAAAGGCGTAAGGATTTTCTGGAGAATTCTCGTGCTTCCTTCCTTCGTTGCCTCTTGAATTCTGAAGGAAGAATCGTGTATATATATATATATACACTACCCGTGCATGAAATCAAAACGTGGCTACATTTCATGCTTTCCGGGTGGCGCTCGAGCGGTTGAAATGTACTGCTCGGGCGCCGAACATACTGTTCGGGTGCTTATCTTGCTAACCACTGGCGCTCGAGCGGTCAAAACTACCGCTCGAGCGCAGACTTTCTGCCCAAGCCCTCACGTTCTCATCCCCTGGCGCTCGAGCGGTCAAAAACTACCGCTCGGGCGCCAGCTATTCTGTCCAAGGGTAAGCTTATGGTGCATTGGCGCTCGGGCGGTCCTTTTCTACCGCTCGAGCGCCGAAGGTTCTGTCCAAATTCTTGGCTAACTATTCAACGACGCCCGGCCTCGTCATTTGAGTTCTTATACCTCAATTATGTCAATTAATCAACGTCTGATTACAATACTTAAATCTCGGGCATTACAATCACATTCTCTTCTAGATAACCCAAAAATTCAGCACTCAAGTATTCTCCACTTCGATCAGATCAAAATGCCTTAATACTTCTTTCTAGCTGGTTTTCTACTTCAGATCTGAATTCTTTGAACCTTTCAAATGCTTTAGATTTGTGTTTCATCAAATAAACACACCCATACCTCGAAAGGTCATCAGTAAAGGTAACAAAGTAGGATTGCCCATATTTTGTGCTAACACTTAGCGGGCCACAAACGCCTACGTGGATCAAATCCAGTAGACCATGCACACATCACGTTTCTATCGAATGGAGTCTTTGTCATTTTTTCCTTTTAGACAGGATTTACAAGTAGGTAGAGAATTTATGTCTGACAAGTCAAACATGCTTTCTCCCACTAGCTTGTGCATCCTTCTTTGGGAAATATGACCTAGACTAGCTTGCCATATTTGTGTGGGATTTGGATCATCTAAATTTCTTTTGTTTGTTGTTGAAATCATGTTTACTTGGACATTCACTTATCATTTCCAGAACATTTCTGGCACATATAATTTCTTATGTCCGCACTTCATGCAGTGAAATAAATATGTTCTAACTTATCGGGATTTGTAGGCCTTTTAAGTGTCTTCCAGAGTTTGCCTCTTATGGGATTGTTTTTCTTATGAGGGGCAGAACATTTCTTTCCCTTACCTTGTGGGTCATTTTTCGTCCGACGAAAGGCCCATTATTAAAACAACAATTTTTCTTATTTTATGGTTATCTCATAAGTCATAAGCATATTGACTAGCTCTTCAAAACTATCAAATATCTTATTAAACTTGAAGTTCACCATAACCCCGTCAAATGTGGAAGAGAAAAACAACAAATTGATGTTATCAATTAACTCGTTAGGAATCACATATTCCAGGCCCACCACATTCTCAATAAGCAAAGTCATATGTACACCATGCTCATGGGCTAGAGCTCATCTTGCATGTGTGTAGTCATGAGCTCCTTTAAAAATGGTGTGCATCAATGTACGGGTTTCATGTACCATGCAACTCTTGCATGGGTATTCGAATGTCAACAACATTCAATATTTCCTCAAACTGTCCCTACATTTCATTTGACATAGAAGCGAGCATGTTACACTTTAGCATGTATACTATGGTCCTACCATCTTGCATGCTTTGTCAGTTCAGCAGGACTGACAATAATGTGTATGCTAGTTTCTCCGAATTCAGAACAATTTTCCCAACCAGTCTTGAAAATTAGATTCGATTAGCTTGTTAATAACAAAATTGGATTATGTGACGAAATCGAAAAATATACTGATATGGAAACAGAATAATTGTTGCTGATTATTTTAAAATAATTTTAAGATATAAAATATGGATTTTATTTTATAAATCTTCCTCCCACTATTTTGACATTTCCACCACCCTCTGATGAAAAAAGAGAAATCGTATTTCCTTAGTGGGCACGTAGAGTCCAATTGCATCCCTATGCAACCTCCGCGTGTTTTGCCTCACGTTTAATAAGGACCCAATAATATGACGTCGTTTATTTTCGCGTGTCAAAACGACCCATCAATGTTGAATTGTAGTAGACGGTCGCCATGAGTTCCCCCAATAATATGAGCCGAAGTCATGGGAGTTCCCCTCAATTCACATCATATGTTCGGTGGAAGTCACAGCTTTCCGGCGTCCAGGCCTCCCCAATAATATGAGCCAGACACTGTCCGCGGGTAGCGATCAACATGCAACCACGGTTGATGGAAGGCAAGGAAAAATTAAACTCTTTTAATTTTTACTTTTCCGGTTTGATATAAATTTTGAATCATATTCAAAATGAGAGATTTTAATTTTAAAAAACGCGTGCCACGAGTTTGTACGTTTTCCGGATTCATGCAACTATATTATATAATAATATACATACATGCATACTACTATATATCGCATATATCATAATATGACATTCAACAATAAATAAGGATGATCGATTGCCAACACTATTAGTTCCATATGAGCCAAACATGGATCTAGGTCCAAAACCTAGGTGAATGCAGGGATGCAAATGCAACTATTACAAGAGCTTCTAATATTTTACATGTCTTCAACTCGTTCCTCGGGCCCACCATCTTCTAGTCTTGATCTCCCACTATTTCTAATAATTACATTTAAATAGCCATGGCACATAAGGGATACATCTCATGGGGTGAGAACGGGCCATAAACAAGGTCCACTTTAATAATATCAAATATTAGCAAAATGAATAAAAACAGTAAAATATCCTAACATACACCTAACACATTGGTCAAGGCTATCGATCATCCTTCATGCATTTAATATCAAATATTAACATCAATTTAATTAAACAATTTCATTAATTGATAAATCATATATCTAATAATTTTATCACTAACCACCACAATTATTAAAGAATTTAATAAATTAAATAAACTCTTTATTTGATTTCCAATTAAATCAATAATAATTGATTTCTTGTAAAACTCATTTTTACCATAAATAATGAAAATCATATTCTAATTATTTATTTTACAAGAAAAAAATTAATTTTCCAAAAATTAATTTTCCAAAATAAAAATTGAACCAATTTTCCAAAATATCAATTTTTGCCCAAAAGTTTGAAAAATCAAGAAATCGCACCTAGGCCCAAACAATTCAAGTCCATTATTCAGCGCGCTTCCCGAGATGCTCTGGGGCAGCCGCCCGACCATGTTCGGGCAACGGCAGCGGCCCTGTGCGTGCAGAACGAGCACATGTGCGCGCTGGCGCGCCGACGCCTGCGCTAGCGCGGTGCGCGCAGGCTGCCGGCGCCTGCGCTAGTGCGGTGCGCGCAGACATCCGACGCATGCGCGCACGTTGCGCGCTGCCGTGCGCGGCCTTGTGCGCACGGACTGCCCGGAACAGTTCCGGGCAGATTTAATTATTTTTTTTTTGTTTCGAAAATCTGAAAAAAATAAATTTTCGTGGTGCTAAATTTTCTGAAAAATTTTCTTGTGTGGTTAGAAATAAATTATTCAATATAAAACCATACGATTTAGAAAAAACCTGGCTCTGATACCACTATTGGATCTGGGTTTTCTACTCGCCCAAACGCAGCGGAAGTTTTAAAAATTTTATTTTTTTGACAATCAAAATATGTTTTGGGCCGTCGTATTATTTTATCATAAATATTCATAGGGCGTTGAAATTTTATACCTTAGTGAATAATTCACTTGGCTTCAGCTACACCGGTATTAACGGACGTAGCTCTTGTTGTAAATCCCTACGAACTTTTTTCAAATCTCCGAATCAGGTCCAAGACCAGATTATTTGTTCCTCTTCTAATTTATACCTTAGTGAATAATTCACTTGGCTCCAACTACACTGGTATTAGCGGACGTAGCTCTTATTGTAAATCCCTACGAACTTTCTTCAAATCTCCGAATCAGGTCCCCGACCAGATTATTTGTTCCTCTTCTAATTTGCACTAAAATTAAAAGAATTTTTGTGTAGAGATAGAACACGAAAAATCGACTCAACACCCAAGCCGAATTTTTCTTTTCGAAAGAAAAGTATTTCGAGAGCCTCAATTCTCTTTCTTGGAAGAGCCGAAAATCTTGTTAAATTGGAGAGCAAGTTTCGAATCATGCCATTCAAAATTAAGAATCAAATATTCTTGTTATCATCATTTACTTAATTATTTTATTTAATTAAGTAAACTAAATATTTGAAGGATTATGATTGTAGATTCTCGAAAATCTCACAATCCAAATTAGTGGAGGCTTTTATTTTAGGTCAAAAATTTTAGAACAAAAAAAATTCCATGACCTAATTACCATAATTAACATTAATGGGCTTGATTAATTAAATGGACTAGTCCAACTAGTTTAATTAATTAAATAAAGTCCATTAAAAACTTTAATTATTTAGTATGTTGGACTTGTACTCCTACAAGCCCATTAAACATACTTCCCACTATATTTAATTTAATTTTTAATAAACTCAACTTTTGAGTTTAATAAATTAAATCGATTATAAATTCAACATTTGAATTTAATATTTAAATTACAAAATTCAACTCCTTGAATTTATCACCTCCAAAATTTAATATTTAATAAACTCAACTTTTGAGTTTAATAAATCAAACTATAAATTTTATAAATTCAACTCCTTGAATTTATTCTCTCCAAATTTCATAAATTCAACTTCTTGAATTTATTCTCTCAAAATTTCATAAATTCAACTTCTTGAATTCACTATCTCATAAATTCAACTCCTTGAATTTATTTTCTTAAAATTTAATTATAATAAATTCAACTCTTTGAATTTACTATATCATAATATAAATTCAACTCCTTGAATTTAATCTCTCAATGTTTTATATAAATTTAACTCCTTGAATTTATTATCTCAACGGGGACAAAATAATCCAGTGCTTGTGTGACCCTCAATGGTTCAGGGATACAGAGCCGCGGGTTCACAACTCTTTGTGATTCAGGACATAATCCTTTATTCGGGCTTACCCTAGTTAGCCCCGTTCTTTTCATCAACACCTTGATCAAGAATGTCAGAACTCATTTCTGATTGCACCCATCGGATCATGGTAAGAGCGTCTAGTAGCATCGTCCCATGATCCCCTAGATATCACTGATAGTGCCTGCAAGAACCAGCCGATTATGATTAGCGTACAGTACGGTCCCTTCATCTCATATATCCCGATCGAATCTGCAACCATTGGTTCATCGAGGGTTGCATAATAATTCGATAACTATGTGATAACTATAATAGTGGCATCGCGTGTACTATTGGAGAACTCCTTCTCCAACGTACATCTCATACTCTAGCCAGAGATTCCATGCACTATTATTACATCAGATCACATAGAATATCCACACCCGTAGGTGAGCGCTGAATCCCCGACTACAATGCACTGGCTCCTATATGTGTCGCAACTGTACCCAACCTCGCCACCTGATGACTCCTGGAGCTGGTAAACGAGTCAAAGCACAGCCTTAGCATATAGAGCCTCAGTGTTGCCCCGGGTCGTAAGGACTAATGGTATACAATCATAACCACAGACTTATCCTCTCGATGAATGATAACCACTTGGAAAGTCCGAGGGAGGGTTGTTCGTTATAATCATCATATGACTACCCATCTGCATGTTTGGACATCTCTATGCCCTTACCAAGAAACGCAGTACACAACATCACAGATGCTAGTCTCGAGCTCAAGCGACCTTTATCCTTGTTTTAGGCGGCTGAATCGACTAGGAAAGAATTTAGAATATGCAGTGTTTACAAATGAGTTTCAACATCGAATTACGATTCATTTGTATTAAAGCATAATCAAGGACTTTATCTATGTTGTTTGCATGGGTATACAGATAAAGTATAACAAGACCATAGAAAGAAATTATATTAAAATAAAGATTGTTTATTTCACTTGAGTCAATAAATTCCCTAGCCAACCGTTGGCTTGCAGGGCATCTACTCTAACACTTCTTTCCGCCACTGCTGCTGCCACTCTCAAATCGGGGAGGTGGTTGCTATGGTCTCGTGCTGGAGGCACAAACGAAGCTCCTCTCTGTCTCATCAGACTGGCTTCGGCCCCCTTGGCTATGTTCAAGGCATCAGTAAAATTTTTCGGTCTCTCGGTGTTCACCAAGGTAAAGATTTCAGGATTCAGGCCATTAATGAACTAATCCGCAACGGCTTCATCGTTTTCAGCCACATGTGGGGCAAATCGTAGTAATGTGGAGAACTTGGCCAAATATTCTTCAATGTTTAGCTGCCCCTGTCTCAAATTGGCAAACTCGGCCCCCTTATCCTTCCTGTACGACACTGGGAAGAATCTCTGATAAAACTCAGTTCTAAATACATTCCCGGTAATAATAGTACCTCGATGCTCCAAGGCCCTCTTGGTTTTAATCCACCAGTTCTTTGCAAAGTCATGCAACTGGTGCCCTATCAGTTTCACTCTCCGCTCATTAGTGTAATCCAAGGACTCGAACATTATCTCAATATCGTCCAGCCAACTCTCACAATCCACTGTTATCTCAGTACCTTTCACTGTAGGTGGATGAAACGACTGAAATCTCTTCAGCAATGTCTCCATTGGTGTTGCTGTCACATCCATTGGAGGATTCGAAGTGCTTCCCTATTCCGGTACTCTTCGGGGATGCATATCTGATTATCAAAAGGGTCAGCAACCAAATATATAACAAATCTGTTTCAGTCCTCCTCCGATCATCTTAGTGCTGATTCCGAGTCGGCTCTGTTTCATTCTACATAACACATGTTTTCAAATCGATTCAGATAAACAGATAAAAATGCATTATAAAGCAGTAAAACATGCTAGCAATCAAAAGCAGGAAAGAAAACTCAATCTACCCCGCTCACTAGCTCCTATTTCAGTCTAAAGGATCTATCGCTCTGATACCACCTGTTGTGGGGATCCAGACGCTAATCATGTTCTTAATCATCATTGGGACAATTTAATCAATTATAATAAAAAGTGTCTAATTTTTTTAAAAAAATTGCTGAACGAAATGGAATACATGCAAATATACATGTCAGTATTAAAAGTACAAGTCTGGTACAATATACAATCATTCGAGCTAAGGTTTAACAACTACATCTCAAGTGTTTCAAACCCTATCTCAGATAAAAGTCCGTAGTCTCCACTCTAATCACGATCTCTCTTCATCTCCTCGACCCTGAACCTGTCCCACCTGTTGTCATGCACACATACAATCACGACAACAGCCGGATAACTCCGGTGAGAATAAAATCCCAGTATAAATCAATGAAACATGCAATCATATAAACAATGTAAAAGCATGTAACCAATATCAGTAATATGTATCAAATCTGAAAACATAAACAATACAAAACTGTCAATCATACTCGTGACTCCACGTCTCAGACTAGACTCAATCCTAGTCTCGGGATCCCAGTTTCCAGACGTTGGTATTCCTATATCGAACATCAGTAATAGAAGAAAATCCAATTTTATCCACTTCGATATAATCAAACATCCGGTGTCTTGACCTATCCATCACAGACTGTGGCACTATCGCCAATTCACTATCTTGTGACAATGTGCAATGCGCCAGTGACAATTCCATCACTATCGGCAATTATGTCACAATATCACTCGTCTAATACTCATCTAATACATGCTTATACAAATCAATAGAACAAGCATATCAATTCAAATCAATGTAAATAATAACAATAAGTATGTGATTTAGGGAAACTCAAGTATATCCTACTCGAGTCGTTCTCCCGGTACCATATTGACATATACCTTTCTTTCGTTGAAGTTCTGACGACGTTCAAGTCTGGAAGTCGAAGCATGTCAATACTCTATCTGGCAATGACAATATCAATAATATCATATCAATATACTGCTCAATTCAATACCAATCTGATTAATATGGATTTAATTCAAATCAATCGGCATAACCGCACAATCCCGATATCCCCGTCAATACAATCTCAACAGATATTAATTACAATCCATAACCAATATCCAACACAATCAGTAATCAATCAACAATCCAAATCTGTCTAATACCAATCAATATAATCTGAAAAATCATAAACAATTCCATAATAAACCTGTTTCTCAATCTGACTTCGATTCTACGATGTCTAACATGTCAAGAACATCATATATGAATCCTACTCAATTCTGACAATAGCATAATTTCAAATGATATCAAAACGTAACAAAACTTACGTCCAGTCGTAGCCTTCATCGATAGAGACATAGTACCGAAGTCGGATTGAAATTCTAACGGGTAGATTTCTCACAAACTAAATTTTTTGTATGAAACTTGCATATTTCCCCCGAGCTCCTTTCGTTCTTCCCTCCGTAGTTTTTGAAGGAATATGTAAGGTTATATATATATATATATTGCATGGTAAGGGGCAAATGGCTTCATGTTTGTCCAACACGTCTCGCGCATATGCGCGAGACATAATGTCTCGGCGCGTAACATTCACAGCAGCTCGTGCATATGCGGGCACTTACTCGCCGCATATGCGCGAGGCCCTTGTTCATTTTTCACAACTCTCGTGTACCCTCGCGGTAATGTCTGAGAATTGGATTATCGTAATTTGGTATAAGATTATTGAATTAAATAGATATAATTACAAACGGGCAATTCCAAGACCAAATTGCGCAAAGCATATAAATTGTGAAAGTTTTTGGACAGAATTAGTGGCGCCCGAGCGGTAGTTTTTGACCGCCCGAGCGCCAATGTTCAACAGAAATGTGTCTCGGGCAGAAGATGTGGCGCCCGAGCGGTAGAATATTACCGCCCGAGCGCCAAGGGTGCAAGTTGAAAGTGCTTGGACAGAAAGTTCCGCGCCCGAGCGGTAAAGATTGACCGCTCGACCGCGAATCATGCAAAACGAAATCAAGCCACTTGCCTTTCATGCACGAGATGTGTATATACATATATATATACATATATCAATTCATTCAGTATCCGAGAGAAATCGAGAAAAGGTTTCTGGAAAAGGAAAGAAAATACTTACGCCTTTTGTGAGAAATCCGCCCGTCTGATTTTGAATCCGACTTCAGTATTGTGTTCCTATCGACGTAGGCTACAACTGGACGTAAGTTTTGCTACGTTTTGACATGCTTTGAAATTATGTCATTGTCAGAATTGAATAGGATTCATATATGATGTTCTGGTCATGTTAGACATCATAGAATCGAAGTCAGATTGAGAAACAGACTGATTATGTAATTGTTATGATTTTTGGAATCGATTTGTCTGAGAATTCATATCAGATATGTGTTGTTATTCAGATTATTACTGGTATCGACATTAATTATGAGTTTTGGTATTATATCTGTGATGTTTGGATTGACGGGGTTATCGAGACTGTATTGTTATACCGTCGAAACATCAGTTGATTGATATTGAACAGATTCGGTAGTGATTTTGATTATATCGTGATATTGTCGATATGAATTGGATTGTGTCTTGATTTGACATTGAGCAGATTATGTGTTTTGATTTGAATTGATCAGAACAGGTTCTGAATTGAGTTGTTATTGATATTATATCTGTTCGGTATTGTTATTATCAGATTGGGAATGGATCGAGTTAGAGTCGGGACTTCTTCTTCTTCTTCTGAGCGAGAAGATAAAGGTATAAATTAATGTTGAGTTGGGATTGCACAACTCGAGTGAGGTTTGACTCGAGTTTCCCTAAATCACATACTTATTATTTGTTTATCATTGTGTTTAATGATTTGATTTAAATGCTTGTTCTATGGAGTTATAGGAGCATGCATTAGACGAGTAATATTGTGACAGAAGTACCTGATAGTGGCAGGTAACCACGGGTACATTGCACGATGTCACAAGATATGGTGATAGACCATAGTCTATGACGGATGCGTCTGGACACTGGATGTTTGGTTATATCGACTTGGATAGAACTGGAGTCTTTTCTATTACTGTTTGTCGATATAGGAATGCCACATCTGGAAACCGGGATCCCTAGGCTAGGATTGAGTCTAGTCTAAAATGTGGAGTCACGAGTCTGAGTGACAATTATATTGATTTATATTTATTGATGTTGATTATGTTCCTGAATATGGTTCATGTTCCTTGTTGTTCCTGATATTGGTACATGTTTAGAATAGGAGTTATTCTTGTTATTGAGTATGTTCCTGATATTGGTACATGCTTAGAATAGAATTTATTCTGGATATTGAATTATGTTCCGGATTAGGGTACATGTATAGAATATGATTTATTCTTGTTATGGATTGATATCATGATTTTGATATATGATATGATTTTTTGATATATGCTTTTATATTGTTTATATGATGGCATGTATACATGATTTATACTGGGATATTTATATCTCACCGGAGTTATCCGGCTGTTGTCTTGTTTGTATGTGTGCATGGCAACAGGTGGGCTAGGATCAGGGTCGAGAAGAGAACGAGGCTGGACTAGATAGCGTGGAGATCCGGGCTTTGAAGAAACTTAGGATTCAGCACTGACTTGTAGTTGAACCTAGTCGGATTATTGTAGATCACGCAATAGTTGTACGTGATGTTTAATATGTAATTTGAGTTTAATTACATTATGTTTCCGCTGTGTAATTTAGAAAAAAAAAATTATTAGACCCTGTTTAATTATACTTGATTATTTATTCCTAAAGATGATTAAGGAATGAATTAACGTCCGGGTCCCCACACTCGCGCACATGCGTGGATTCATGTCGCGCATCGGCGCGAGGTTCTCTGCCCACTCCGCACATATGCGCTCGGCATGAACGCGCATATGCGCGAGGCTCGATCCTCACACATAATTCAAATCTCCTTTCCGCCTATCCCGGTCTAATCCGTACCATCTATAATGACATCAATTAATCAACAAATCAGTTTAAATTAACAACACAACAAATCTCGGGCATTACAGTGATTTTCATAAACATTATTATGGACTAATTAAATTAATTCAAGTGTTGAATTAATTTAAAACTAGTGGGCCTAGTAGAGTCTAAATAATTAAATTAATTCAAGTGTTGAATTAATTAAATAACAATGGGTCTTGTAGAGCCCAATAATAAATAATCATTCAACTAGTAGGCTTGAGTAAAATCAAGTAAAGTTCAAATGGTCTCAAATTTGTTTGAGACATTTAAATCAAAGTCCATGGGCTTTGTAATTGTTACAAACCCAAATAAAATTGCATGCATGGGAGGTAAAGTGTTGGAGGCTACTTTTTCAATATCCAAGGCATGACATGCACATGCACTTTTAACTTTTTCAAGAACCAAGAAAAGTCTTACAACCCCTTTTCTCTCCCACCCTATGGCCGAAAGTTCTTGTTCTATTATTCTCCAATTATTCTTGTTCTTTTTGATAGAGGAAAAATATACTCTTCTCAAAGAAAAATGCTCTAATTTTTCTAGTACAAAATTAGAGTGGATCTATCTTGTTAGTGCTAGAACTAATTTGAAGGAAGGAGTCCAAGAGCAAAGAAAGCTTGTAGAGGGTGGGAACCATTCAAGAGTTGAGTTGTTTACAACTTAGTTGGAGCCATCATCAATTATTGTGATTGATAGGTAAATTTTTAAAACACCCTATGTATGACATTTTGTGTTTTTCGTATTGCTACACACTATGGTAGGGTTCTCGGTTTTCTTGCTAGTAAAATTTGATTTTTCGAACTTCCGTTGCGCAACCGGGCACCGTAACCGATCCCCTTTCAACATCAGCAACTGTATTACCAATTCACTGAGCCTTGGCCTTACAGCTAATCGTGAAACGTACAGTATTTTGAACTACATAAAATTTGCGTAAAAAGAAAATTTTTTCTTAAATAAATAATAAACTTTCAAATTGCGATAAAAATTTTCTGATCATCTAAAATATTTGAAATGAAACAACTACAACCAAATTTTGCAAAAGAACTTGTTTAAACATCGTAAAGTAATCCCGTAGAAATCAGAGTATATGATACGTGCATAAAAATATCTTAAAACGTAAGCGGTCCTCGGGTTTAACCTCCGTGCAGTCCAAGCTAACTCACTAATCCCCACCTCTCATCTCCTCGTACTCGTCCTCACATGCATCGATCAAGTCTAGTGAGTCTAAAGACTCAACATGTATAAATTGAGAATAACAAGTAATACACAATAAAACCAAATGCATTTTAAAGTAGATCATACATACTTAAACTTAAACGTATATACGTAAGCATAGACGTGCCATCGTTTCATAAAATTTTCATAAACATACTTACATCATACATACTTGAGCATACATAAACATCATCATTTTTTGCATAGAAATATGTTTCAAAGCTAGTGACCCATACATAAATGCGCATGATCAGACTAAACCACAGTATTGGGCATGAAGGGATGTCCGCTACCATATACATGATATCCCCGGTCATGCTTTACCGGGTGGATTGGTCCCTGGTCATGCTTTACCGCTTTCCAATCTTTATCTAAACCTATTCATTCTTTACCGTGGTGGAGAGGTCCCCGACCACGTTCACCGGCTTCGAAACCCATTTATAATTGGTCACAAGACATTTCTCATACCTCAAAAACATAAACATTTTCTTTTGCACGTCGAACATACATACATGGCGTTGAGGGATTCGTTGGTTCTCGCTTGGTCTACTGCTGCTTATACTAACACGTTTCAAGCACTTAATTTCCATAACTTAGAAGTTATAGTCGTGCTCACCACTGAATAAGCAACTGACCTATGATGTTCTAAATCACTTGGGACTTGACCTCGTTTAATCATCATACTAAACCATGACATCGAACCCCGAAACAATCCCTATATGAAGTGTGAAGATTACCCAAATCATGGAAGACATGGACCTAAAATAGTGGTTTAAAAATCATGGACAAGCGCCTAGGCACTGGGCATTGCTGCGCTGCGGCTCTAGCAGGGCTAGTGTGTTCCGCGGCGCTGCAAAAGCCGGGCGCTGCGGCACTCCCATAGATCACCGCGACACTAACTCTGCGCAAACTCGGCCCCAAAGAACAAACTTAGATGCAAACACTATGCCAAGCCCAATCGACACAAACCAACACCTCGAGACCCATCCGAGGATGCTATGCAATGATTCAAGCTCACACAAATGCCCCAAAAAAATGACTCACAACATGCAATGCAACACAACCCATAAACACGAAATATGGACACAAAATGATTTCTACGACTTCTAATACAACCAAGTGCTTAATGACACGAAGTGAAACACAAAAATATATCTGAACAGCATACAAAATATACCTAATTGCAGAAGGGATCACCCGACGGTTCCCAAAAAAATCCTGCAACGACGAATTCTCAAGAACACGTGAAGAACATAATTTAAAAACGTCACAATTTGAGCAGTCCCACAAAAATGATCATAACTCACACGTTTTTGTCCAAAAATTACGAATTTACCGTCAAATCGAAGGTATCGAAGACTACTATGTTTTATATGTTGAAACATTTTTCAAAAATCGACAAAAAAGTACAGTACACAAAATGATAGCAACATCCGGTTTTGAGATCTAAAAACTATCAGGAATCATTTAAAAACATAATCGCTCAAACTTTACACAACATACATCAATTTGTACACATAATAAACATCAAAACATATATTATGAAAATATCGATGCAAAAGTGAAATAATATACATTTCTTTAATCTTTAAAACTCACGATACAGCGATAGTGAATTGGAGAAATGCGAGGGCCGATCCGGGAAGATTTTTGGCACGATTTCTTGAAGAAAAATGGATGTGAATTTGCTGGAAAATCGAAGAGGAAGGAGGTGGCTGTTGCTTACTCTTAGAGCCCTAAGTTTTTCTCTCAAAAAAACTGAAATGAAACACAAGAAATGTGTGTGTGTGTGTATAACGTGTGTGTGTGTATAACGTGTGTGTGTGAAGAAGTATGTGTGCGTGAGTTTTTTTAGTAAATTTAGGGGAAGAAAATTATTTAATAAATTAATTAACATGTTAATAAAAATGTTAACCCAACACTAACTTTACTAAAATCTCCCAATTAAAAATAAAAAAAATTGCGATAAACTTTAAAAGTTTAAAATATTAAAATCACCTAGTAAATTAAATTAGGCTTTAAAAATGTTAAAAACTTCATAAATCATTTACAATAACCCTTTCTTGACTTGAAATAAAATATCACATTTTACAAATCGTCCAAATCGTCGCCGGTCTCCTTTCCCCGATCCCGCATAAGATATTCCCCTGTAACATACAACTCAAAAAAACATTTTAACGTGCATCAGATAAACATAAAATAATTTAAAATAATGCAATTTCATAAATCATGCATCGCTAAAATCATTTTAGAATTAAATAATTAATTTTAAAATTTAAATAATGCATGGGTTTTACGTGTACTGATTTTTGGCTCTAAATTTCCTCCCCCACTTAAATAAATTTTGTCTTCAAAATTAAATCTTACCAAACAACTCCGGGTAATGACTTCTCATATCTGATTCGGCCTCCCAAGCAGCCTCCTCCACTGCTTGATTCAGTCCCCTGACTTTGACCAACTTGGTCACTTTGTTCCGAAGTCTCTACTCCTGTCTGTCTAGAACTCGAGCAGTTATTTCTTCATACGACAGATCTAGAGCCACCTACAACGACTCAAAATTCAAGACATGCAAAGGATTTTCTATATACTTCCTCAACATTGAAACGTGGAATACATTTTGTACTCCGAACAAATTCGGCGGTAGAGCTACACGATAAGCAAGTGTCCCAACTCTGTCAAGAATTTCGAACTGTCTAATGAACCTCAGACTCAGCTTGCTTCTCTTGTCAAACCTCACAACACCCTTCATAGGTGCTATCTTCACGAAAACATGATCTCCTATAGCAAATTCGAGATCCCTTCTTCTTTTATCACCATAACTCTTTTGGTGACTTTGGGCGGTGTTCATCCTGTCTCGGATCTTGAGCACAACATCTGCAGTCTGCTGAAAAATCTCTGTATGACGTACCGTACTTTTAAACTATTTAAAATTTGCGGAAAAATAAAAATTTTCTAAGATATAAAATAAACCTTCAAATTTTGATTAAAATAAATTTTTTATCCAAAATATTTTCCATAAAAAGATCACAGATAAAGTTTGCTAAAAATACTTGTTCAAACGACATGAAGAAATCTCGCAAAATTCTGAGTATTCAAATCGTCATGCATAAAATCTTAAAACATTAACGTTCCTCGGGTTTAGCCTCCTGCGCAGTCTAAGCCGGCTCATTGGTCCTCACCCCTCTTCTTCTCATACTCGTCCTTACCTCCATCGATCAAGTCTAGTGAGTTTAAAGACTCAACATGTACAAACTGGAGATAACAAATAATACGTAAAAAAACCACATGCATCTTTAAAGTAGAGCGTACATACTTGAAACTTGAACATAATAACATAAACATACACGTCCCATCATCATAAAACTTTTCATAAACATACTTGCTTCATACATACTTGGACATGCATAACTTCATTATTTTGCGTAGAGATATGTTACAAAGCAAGTAACCAATACATAAATGCGCCTAATCAGTAAAAACCACAATACTGGGTTGGCAGTGAAAATCCACTACCATATACATGAGATCCCCTGTCGTGCTTTACACGGTGGATTGGTCCCTGGTCATATTTTACTGCTTTCCAATCCTGATCTAAACCCGGTCATGCTTTACCGGGGTGGAGAGGTCTCCGAACACGTTCATTGGATTCCAAACCCGTTCATAATTGGTCACAAGACATTTAGCATACCTCAAAAACATAAAATATTTTATTTTGCACGTTGAACATACTTACATGGCGTTGTGGGATTCGTTGGATCTCACTGGGGGCCACTGCTTCACATACTAACACAATTTCATGCACTTAAATTCCGTACCTAGACGTAATAATCGTGCCCACCACCAAAGATGGCAATTTTATTATGACGTTCTAAATCGCTCGAGACTTGACCTCGTTTAATCAACGTACTAAACCATGACATCAACCCCCGAAACAAATCATAAAATGATGTGTGGACATTTCCCAAAACATAGAAGACATGAGCCTAAAATAGTGTTTAAAAATTTGGGACAAGCGCCTAGGCGCCGAGCAAAGCGGCGCTGCAATGTCGCAGTTCTAGCGCTGCGTGCTAGAGTTGCGAGGATCGGGTGCTGCGGCGCTAACCCTGCGAAATTCCAACCCCATGGACACACTTGATGCAATTTCGAAGCCACGCTCAAACGACTCAAACCGATGAAACTAAACTCATCCTAGGATGCTATAGCAATGATTCAAACTCACAAAAAAAGTCCAAAAACAAAGACACGCAACAAACGACGCTACAAAACCCATAAAAACGACATTTGACACCAAGGCTTTTCCGACGACTTCTAATGCAACCAAGTGCCCATCGACACGACAAGAAGCACCAAAAATCGAACCCACATCTTCCTTAATATACCTAAACGAATCAGCGATCACTCGTTGGTTCCCAACGAAGCCTGAAACAAATAAACTTCAAGAACACGTCGAGAACACATTTTCAAAAATTTGCAGTTTGAGCAGTTCCACGAAAGAAATCATAACTCACTCGTTTCATATCCAAAAATTACGAATTTATTGTCAAATCAAAGGTATCAAAGTGTACTACGTTATATATATGGAAAACTTTTCCAAAAAATCGATCAAATTTACACAGGAATCGAAATGATAGAAGACACGTTTTTAGATATAAAATTTTAGATCCAAAATTCAACCCAAACGTTTTTGCTCAAACGTTTCTCAATATACATGGACTTTTACGCATAATAAACATCACAACACATAATATGACGAGATAGATGCAAAAAAAAAAAGATTATACATGCCTTTTGATATTTAAAACTCACGATACGGCGATACCGAAGCGGAAATGGTGCGAGGGTTGATCCGGGACGAATTGTGGAGCGATTTCTATGCTAAAAATCAACGAAGGATTGCTAAAAAATTGGAGAGGGAGGGGGCGGCTGCTCCTGCACTAGGAGCCCTAGGTTTCTCCAATAAAATCTGAAATGAGAGTGTAAAGAATTGTGTGTGTGTTGTACGGTTGTGGTGTGTGCGCGTGCGTTTTGGTATAAATTAGGGAAATAAATGGCTTAATTACACAATTAAAAAATCTAATTAAAATAATAAATAAAATGCTAACTAAAAATTTTAATTCATATTGCTAAACAAAGTCTCTTAATTTAAAATAAAATAAACAATTGCTAAACTTTAAAAGTTTTAAAATCCTAAAATCACTAAATAAATAAATTAGGCTTTAAAATGCTTAAAACTAAATAAATCATTTAAAATTCTCCAATCCTAATTAAAATAAAATACCACATTTTAAAATAGCCAAAGTCGTCGCCGGTCTCTTTTCTTCGATGCCACATCGAATAATCGTCTGAAACATGAAACTCAAGAAAACATTTTAACGTGCAACACATAAACATATATAATTTAAAATAATGTAAATTCATGAATCATGGATCTATAAAAACTACTTCAAACTTAATTAAATAATTTAACAATTCAAAAAATGCATTGGTTTTACGTGTACTGATTTTGAGCTCTACAATTCCTCCCCCACTTAAATAAATTTTGTCCTCGAAATTAAATCTTACCTAACAGTTCCGGGTAGCGATTCCTCATATCTGCCTCGGCCTCGCCTCCCAAGTGGCTTCATTCACTGATTGATTCAACCACCAAACTTTGGCCAACTTGGTCACTTTGTTCTGAAATCTCCGTTCTTGTCTATCTAGTATTTGGACAGGTCTTTCCTCATATGACACATCCGGAGCAAGCTGCAACGGCTCAAAATTCAAAATGTGCGAAGGATTTTCTAGGTACTTCCTCAGCATGGAAACATGTAACATATTGTGTACACCGGAAAGATTCGGCTATAGGGCTACACGATAAGCTAGTGTCCCAACTCTGTCAAGAATCTTGAACGGTCCAATAAATCTCGGATTGAGCTTGCCTCTCTTCCCAAACCTCATAAAAACCTTCATGGGTGCTATCTTCACGAAGACGTGATCACCTACGGCAAACTTAAGATCTCTCCTCCTCTTGTCAGCATAACTCTTCTGGCGACTCTGGGCGACCACTATATCTGCAGTCGGATGAACTATCTCTGGGCCGAGTTCTGATCTCTTACTGCTTCATCCCAATGAATCGACGATCTGCACTTCCTTCCATATAGCGCCTCGTTGGGAGCCATACATATAGATGACTGAAAGATGTTGTTGTAGGTAAACTCTATTAGAGGTAGCTTTGATTCCTGATTCCCATTGAACTAGATCACATCGCTCTCAACAAATCCTCCAAAATCTGAATCACTAGCTCAGAATGGCCATCTGTCTGAGGGCGAAATGCTGTACTGAATAGAAAATTCGTCCCCATGGCTGCATGTAAACTCTTGTAAAAGGACGATGTGAACCTCGGGTCCCTGTCGGACATAATAGAAACTAGGATCCCGTGCAATCGGACTATCTCCCTGATATTAGCTCTGCATACTGAGTCATGGAGAAAGTCATCTTCACTGGTAAGAAGTGTGCTGACTTAGTAAGAAGATCAACTATAACCCAAATGGCATTGGATCCTGTGACTGACCTCACCAAACCAACAATGAAGTCCATGGTGATATTCTCCCAGTTCCACTCGGGGATAGGGAGCGGCTTAAGCATTCATGCTGGCCTCTGATGCTCTGCTTTCACTTGCTGACAAGTGAGGCATTCAGACACAAATCGGCATATTTCTCTTTTCATATTTGGCCACCAATATAAAATCTGCAAATCCCCGTACATCTTGGTACCTCCAGGATGAAATAATATAGAGATGCATGTGCCTCTGTCAAAATATCCTCTCTGATCAAATCAACACTAGGCACCCACATCCTTCCTTCGTATCTCACAATACCATCAGACACTGTGTAGAGAACACTGCCCTTAGCTTCATCCTTCAGTCTCCATTTCTGTAGCTGCTCATCTGAAGGCTGACCTCTATGGATTTGGTCTAGAAAATAAGACTGGACAATCATATTAGACAGCTTAGGAGCATTTCCCCTGGAATAAACCTCTAAACCAAACCTCTGAATCTCTGACTGAAGAGATCTCTGCACTGATAGCTGTGCTACGAATGCAAATTTTCTGCTCAAAGCATCTTTCACAACATTAGGTTTCACCGGATTGTAGCTAATCTCGCAGTCATAGTCTTTCACTAACTCCAACCACCGTCTCTGTCTCATATTCAGCTCTTTCTGCATGAAGAAATACTTGATACTCTTATGATCGGTAAATATCTGGCATCTCTCACCGTACAAATAGTGTCTCCATATCTTCCACGCAAAGACAACGACAGCTAACTCAAGATCATGAGTCGGGTAATTTTTCTCATGCACTTTCAACTGTCTGGAGGCATAAGCTATAACCCTACCATGCTGCATCAATACTGCGCCTAACCCGAGCTTAGAAGCATCGATGTACAAAAAAAATTACCTCCCTAATGGCATGGCTAAAACTGTCGCAAAAATAAGAATTTGCTTCAAAGTATCGAAGCTCTGCTGACATTCTCCACTCTATAATAATTTAGAATTCTTCTTAGTCAATGAAATGAGTGGTACAACAATCTAAGAAAATACATGAATAAATTTCTATAGTAGCCTGCTAAGCCTAGAAAAATGCGGATCTCTGTTGCATTCTTCGGCTCAAATTAGTCCTTGACTGCTGCCACTTTAGCAGGATCCACCTCAATACTGGTGCTAGATATTATATGACCCAAAAATGCAACCTTCTCCAACCAGAATTCACACTTACTGAATTTTTGCAACTCTGCAAGACCTGCAAAACTGTACTCAAATGCCGAATGTGCTCCTCATGGCTCTTCGAGTAGATAAAAATGTCGTTAATGAAAACTATGACGAACTGATCTAGGTAGGGCTGAAACACTCGGTTCATGAGGTCCATAAAAATTGTTTGAGCATTCGTCAGTCCAAACGCATCACTAAAAACTCTTAATGCCCATGTCTGGTTTTGAAGGCTGTCTTATGAACATCTGCATCTTTTACCTTCAGCTGATGATACCCTGATTGCAGATCTATCTTAGAGAACGCTGTAGCTCCCTGCAACTGATCAAACGAGTCCTCAATCCTTGCAAGTGGGTATTTATTCTTGATTGTTACTTTGTTCAACTCCCGGTAAACAAGACACAACATCATGCTCTCATCTTTCTTCTTTACAAAGAGCACTGGTGCGCCCCATGGTGAGAAACTAGGGTGGATGAATTATTTATATAGGAGCTCCTGAATCTGCTGCTTGAGTTCTAACATCTCAACTGGAGCTAAATGGTACAGTGTCTTAGAGATTGGCACAGTGCCTGGCATAAGATCAATGGAAAACTCCACCTCTCTCTCTGGCGGAAGGCCTATGACATCGTCAGGAAATTATCTGACTACTGGTACATCAGATAATGACGAAGTGATCACGTCAGGTGAGGAAATAATGTTGGCCAAGAAAGCCTGACATCCCTTATGAATGAGTCTCCGTGCCTGAATGCAAGAGATCATGCGAGGGAAACTCCTCCATCTAATTGGTTCGAAGAGAAACTGCTCCATGCCCAACGGTCTTACCAGCACTGATCTTTTTTCTTGAAAATTAATAAGACCTCTTTTTTGTGCCAGCCAGTCCATTCCCAAGATAATATAAAATTCTGGCATTGACAACACAATCAGATCTGTATACACTAGGTGGCCCTGCAGTTCAAGATCAATATCCCTGACCACGCTAGTAGCTGATAACTCTTCCCCTGATGGGACTGTCAATGAGTAGCTGAAGTGAGTCCATTAGACTTGACGTCTAGATGATTAGAAAATGTCTCCAAAATAAAAGAGTGAATGGCCCCGAAATCTATCAGGCTCTTCGTGTTTACCCTCTTTATAAAAATATTACATGCGAGTCGTTAGCACAACACACAAAAACTTATATCCAAAATATACGTATCTTAACCCCAAGCATAGTAGACAATATCTACACAAGTCACCAAAATTACTAACACACACACTAATAATCCCAAATAAAATTTGAACATGCATAACAAAAATAATACGGTGCTGAATTAAATAAGTTACCAGTCAACAGGGTCGGGTCTGGGTTCGCCTACTCTACCTGCATGGTGAACACTCTACCCAGGGTCGGCTACCTCCACTGTGGGAAGTCCTTCAACATATGATCGCTGGCCCCGCATTTGAAACATTTTCCCGATCCCCATAAACACTGTCCCAAATGCTGGCGGTGGCACTTCGGGAATATTGGGTACTCACCGGGCTTCTGTGGAGCCTTCTGCTGAGGAATATGACCATTGACCTTCGGCGGTATATGAAATGGCATCTTCCCCTGCTGTCCCTGGAAAGGCCTCTTAAACTGGGGTCGCTACTGCTGCTGGTGAGCTACCTAATAGGGCCTCTTGCCCTTCCTATCACTCTTGATGTCCCTCTGGTCCTGTTGTGCCGCCAAGGCTCTCGACACGGCAACTCCATAAGTAGTAGGCCCAGCAAACCTAACATCACGGCGCAAAATCGGCTGTAAGCCATCAAAAAAAGGCTCAGCTTCTCCCCGGGCATCATTAACAATCAGAGGCACAAAGTGAAACCCCCTCTAAAATTTCCTGACAAACGCTGCAACACTGTTTTCTCCCTGTTGCAAAGTCATGAACTCCCTTGTCAGGCGGGAGCGTACTTCTTCAGTGAAGTACTTGGAGTAGAAGATCTCCTTGAAACCATCTCAAGTCAGTGTTTGCAAGTTCACCGAAACTGATGCATTTTCCTACCACAGCCTGGCGTCTCCTGTCTGAAGGAAAGTGGCACACATGACCTTGTCTGTATCATGTAGCTCCATAAATGCAAAGATTACCTCGATGGACTTAATTCATCCCTCAGCTATAATCGGGTAAGTATTTCCCGAGAATTCCTTTGGATCCATCCTCCTAAACCTCTCATAAACTGCCTCAGGTCTGAGCCTCGCCCCTGTATCTACTGCGGCATTGTTCCCAGCAAATGGTGCAAAGAACTGAGTCATTATTGCAAGCATCTGATCCTGCATGACTGGCGGTGGACGAGGAGGAGTGGCCCCCTCCTCCTCCTGAGCTTCCCTATTCTCATCGTCTACTTCACGCACAATCCTACATCTGGGAGGCATACTGTTTCAAAATTTACCCAACGCATAAACACAACATGCATGAACATAACATCGATATCATAAGATTCATATTACATGAATGAATTTAAAACTTTAAAACTTACAGACTTGATGTGTTGCTTTCTGAGTTTATCGCAACTTACAGTAGGCGTACCCTTTACAAGAACACCGCTCTGATACCAACTGTGACATACCGTACTTTTAAACTATTTAAAATTTGTAGAAAAATTAAATTTCCATAGATATGAAATAAAAATTTAAATTTCGATTAAAATAAAATGTTCATCCAAAATATTTGCAATAAAAAGATCACAAATAAAGTTTGCTAAAAGTACTTGTTCAAACAACATGAAGAAATTTCGTAAAAGTCAGGGTATTAAAATTGTCATGCATAAAATCTTAAAACATTAGCGGTCCTCGGGTTTAGCCTCCTACACTATCCAAGCGGGCTCATTTTTCCTCACCCCTCGTCTCCTCATACTCTTCCTCACCTTCATCGATCAAGTCTAGAGAGTCTAAAGATTCAACATGTATAAACTGGAGATAAAAAATAATACATAATAAAATTGTAATGCTCGATATTTTATCACTGTAATCAGACATTGATTAATTCACAGAATTGAGATTTCAGGAGCGAAAGGAAGATGCGAGTGGAGAAGCCGAGCGCCAGTACATGGACAAACATTTCTGTACAGAATGTTTGGCGCCCGAGCGCCAGTGCGCCACAATCTAAGTACTTGGACAGAATGTCTGGCATCCGAGCAGTAGAAAATGACGGCCCGAGCGCCAGTGTACAACAAAAATAGCAACCCGAAAGAGTGTTCCGCGCCCGAGCGATAATCGGTGACCGCCAGAGCACTGCTTGATATAGATGAAGAATAAGACATGGGTCGGGGCATGCAACTTGATATTTATACACGTTAATTCTTCAAAAAAAAGCGGCAAGAAACGAGAGAAAGGCGAGGAAAGGTTCAAGTTTCATTATCGTTTAGAATTCTGATTTTACAAGATACGCCCGTTTGATTTTCAATCTGAGTTTATTTATGTGATCCTCTCGACAAAGGCTTCACAAGGACGTAAGTTTTCTTATGTTTTTCATATGATTTGAAAATATGATATTGAAGGAATCAGATATGATTCATATATGGTGTTCTTGCGATACTAGACATCGTATAATTGAAACCGGATTGAAGAACATATACCGTATGAAATTTTTATGATTTTTCAGAGTTGACTTGATTAAGATTATACATATTTGATATCAGATTATTGTTTTCGATCGATTATGAGTTGAGATTGGTATTTATTGATATTTTTATTGTTGGGTATATTGAAATTGTGCCGTTATGCCGTTGAAACAGAATTAGATTGAGTTCTGATTATATCCAGTATTAATTTTAGTGGTATATTGATATTGTACTCCTCGATATTATCATTGCCAGATTGAGTATTGACAGATTCAAATTCAAGACTTCGACAGAGCCAGAACCCAACGAACGAAAGGTATAAATCAATGTTAATCGGGAGATCGACTCGAGTTAGATTTGACTTGAGTTTCTCTAAACCACATACTTGTTTGTTATTGTTTTAATACCTTTGTATTACTTGAATGAATATTCTTATTCTATTGATTTATATAAAAGCAGAGAATAGACGATAGATGTCGAGAACGAGTCATTGGCAGTGGTGCCAAGTCTTGGCAGAGGTGCGTAGACATTGGACGATTGGTTTATATTGATGTTGCTTAGGAGTAGATCGAATTCTATTGCTGAGATTCGATATATGTGCCAACGTACGGGAACCGGGATCCCTAGACTAGACTAGATCATAGTCGAGTCAGAGATACGAGTTGAGTTTCAGTTTTATATCATTTCATGTTTCAGATTGATACCTGTTATTGATGATTGTTATGATTTCTTGTATACTTTTATATGATTGCATATATACATTGTTTATACTTGGAATATTATTCTGACCGGAGTTATCCGGCTGTTGTTGTATTTTTATGCGTGCATAACAACAGGTGGGACAGGATCATTGTCAAGAAGAGGATGAGAGATCACAAATTAGCATGGAGATTCGAACCCAGAAGTAGAATAAGTTTCAGCACTTGATGTATAGTGATTAAACCCTAGTTTGACGTTAACGTATTTTGTACAAGACTTGTACTTTTATGTTGACGTTTATATCAGATTGATTCTATTATGTTGCACACTTGTATTTTTAAAAAATAAAATTTGACCCAGTTTATTTAATTGATCCAATTATTTCCAAAAATGATTAAGAAATGAATTAGCGTCTGGGTCCCCACAGCAGGTGGTATCAGAGCAGTAGGTTCTAGAACGGTAGGTTCCTTAGACTGAAATAGAGGAGAGTGAGCGGGGTAGATTGAATTTTCTTCCTTGCTTTTGCAATGCTAGCATGAGATGGACAATTATGTTGAGTTACATAACTGATATGCTACTATTGCATTATGTTTTACTGCTTTAATATATGTTTACCTGATTATCTGATTTGATTGTAAATATGTATAAAGTGAGAATGAATCAGAACCAAATTCTTGATCAGAGGTAAGATGATCAGAAGGGGACTGAGATAGATTTGTCAGATTTGATTGCTAACCCTTTTGATAATCAGATATGCCTCCTCGACGAATCCCAGAACATGGCAGTACTTCTGCTAATCCGATGGATGTTACAGCAACACCAATGGAAACACTAATGAAGAGGTTTCAGTCGTTTAAACCACCGATTCTAAAGGGTGCTGAGACTTCAGTTGATTGTGTGAGTTGGCTAGATGACATTGAGATGATGTTTGATTCATTGGATTACACTGATGCACGCCGAGTCAGATTGATTGGGCACCAATTGCATGATGTTGCAAAGAATTGGTGGCTCACGACGAAGAGAGCTTTGGAGCATCGAGGTACGACTATTACCTGGAATATCTTTAAGACTGAGTTTTATCAAATATTTTTCCCAGTGTCGTACAGAAAGGACAGAGGTTCAGGGTTTGCAAATTTGAGACATGGTCAGTTGAATATTGAAGAGTATGTGGCCAAGTTCTCTACCTTGCTACGATTTGCTCGACATGTTGCTGAGAATGACGAAGCTATTGCTGATCAGTTCATCAATGGGCTGAATCCTAAAATTTACATTGGTGAACATCGGGAGACCGAATAACTTTGATGATGCCTTGAATAGAGCCAAAGGAGCAGAAGCGGGTCTGATGAGGCAGAAAGGAGCTTCGTATGTTGCCCCGTCACCGAAACCACAACAGCCATCTACTACTAAGTGCCATCAACCCCCTCCCAGATTCGAGAGTGGCATTAGTAGCAGTGGAAAGAGAGATCGGTTGAAAGCTAAAGGCAAACAGTTTAAGAAGTCTGGCAGCAGTTCTTCTATCTCTAGTGGTTAACGACAGAGCCAGAGTTATACAAGGGCTTATTGCAGAACTTCCGCAGGGAGACATCCGACCGAGCAATGCCACAGAGTGTTTGGTAGTTGCAACATCTGCAGACAACCGGGACATTTCTCCAGAGTCTGTCCACAATGAAGTTCCCAACGCTCCAGGGAGCAGAATCATCTGGATCAGCGGCACAGCCTGACAGACGATATCTACTGTTCACACGTTCCAGCCATCACCAGCTTAGTCACATCCAAGGCCAGGAGGAAGACAGACAGTTAGCCAGCCTCCTAGACAGCAGGCCAGGGTATTTGCTTTGACTGAAGAACATGCCCAGGAAGCACCAGATGATGTTGTTGGAGGTAACTGTTCTCTTTGTGGTTACCCTGCTTCTGTATTGATAGATACGGGTGCATCTCATACTTTTATTTCTGAGAGATTTGCATTGATACATGCTTTGCCTGTTGAGTCATTATCTGCTGTATTATTTGTCTCTTCTTCTTTGGGGACATGTTTGATATCAGTGAATTCTGTGAAAATGTAATGCCCGGGATTTTGATCCTGTTAATT